>NW_027458110.1:0-114528 GCF_050624435.1 Tenrec ecaudatus
CCCCTAGGCTAACGCTAGGGCTCCCCTTGTCTTTAGGCTAGGTCACCCCTAGGCTTTAGGCTTTAGGCTAGGGCACCCCTAGGCTAATGCTAGGTATCCCCTAGCCTTTAGGCTAAGGCATCCCAAGGCTTTAGGCTAGGGCTCCCCTAGGCTAACGCTAGCGCTCCCCTAGCCTTTAGGCTACGGCATCTCTAGGCTTTAGGCTTTAGGTACAAGTCCACTAGGCTAAGGCTAGGGATTCCCTAGACGTTAGGCTTGGGCTCTCCTATGTTTTAGGCTAGGACTCCCCTAGCTGTTCGGCTAGGGCACCCCAGACTTTAGGCTATGGCTACCTAGGCTATGGCTAAGGCTCCCGTAGCCTCAGGCTAGGGCACCCCTCGGCTTTAGGCTAGGGCTCCCCTAGGCTAAGGCTAGGTATCCCCTTGCCTTTAGGCTAGGGCACCCCTAGTCTTTAGGCTGTAGGCTAGGTCTCCCCTATGCTAAGGCTAGGGCTCCCCTAGGCTAAGGCTAGGGGTCCCTAGCCTTTAGGCTAGGGCACCCCTAGGCCTTAGGATAGGGCTCCCCTAGGCTAGGCTAGGGCTCCCCTAGCCTTTAAGCTAGGCCACCCCTAGGCTTTAGGCTAGGGTACGCCTAGGCTAAGGCTAGGGCTCCCCTAGGCTAAGGCTAGTGGTCCCCTAGCCTTTAGGCTAGGGCACCCCTAGGCTTTAGGCTAGGGCTCCCCTATGCTAAGGCTAGGACACCCCTAGCCTTTCGGCTAGAGTACCCCTAGGCTTTAGGCTAGGGCTCCCCTAGGCTAAGGCTAGGGCTCCCCTAGCCTTTAGGCTAGGGCACCCCTAGGCTTTAGGCTAGGCTCCCCTAGGCTAAGGCTAGGGCTCCCCTAGCCTTTGGGCTAGGGCCCCCCGAGGCTAAGGCTAGGGCTCCCCTAGGCTAAGGCTAGGGCTCCCCTAGCCTTTGGGCTAGGGCCCCCCTAGGCTAAGGCTAGGGCTCCCCTAGCCTTTATGCTAGGGCACCCCTAGGCTTTAGGCTAGGGCTCCCCTAGGCTAAGGCTAGTGCTCCCCTGAGCTTTAGGCTAGGGCACCCCTAGGCTTTAGGCTAGGGCTCCCGTAGGCTAAGGCTTGGGCTCCCCTGGCCTTTAGGCTAGGGCACCCCTAGGCTTTAGGCTAGGGCTCTCCTAGGCTAAGGCTAGGGCTCCCTTACCTGTAGGCTAGGGCACCCCTAGGTTTTAGCCTTTTGGCTAGGCTCCCCGAGGCTAAGGCTAGGGATCCCCTAGCTTTAGGCTAGGGCACCCCTAGGATTTAGGCTAGGGCTCCCCTAGGCTAAGGCTAGGACTCCTCTAACCTTTAGGGTAGGGCACCCCTAGGCTTTAGGCTAGGGCTCCCCTAGGCTAAGGCTAGGGCACCCCTAGGCTTTAGGGTTTAGGCTAGGGCTCCCCTAGACTAAGGCTAGGGATTCCCTAGGTTTAGGCTAGGGCACCCCTAGGCTTTAGGGTAGGGCTACCCTAGGCTAAGGCTAGGGCACCCCTAGGCTTTAGGCTAGGGCTCCCCTAGGCTAAGGCTAGGGGTCCCCTTGTCGTTAGGCTAGGGCACCCCTAGGCTCTAAACTAGGGATCCCCTAGGCTAAGGCGAGGGCTCCCCTAGGCTTTAGGCTAGGGCACCCCTAGCCTTTAGGCTAGGGCATCCCTAGGCTTTAGGCTTGGGCTCCCCTAGGCTAACGCTAGGGCTCCCCTAGTCTTTAGGCTAGGGCACCCATAGGCTTTAGGCTTTAGGCTAGGGCTCCCATAGGCTAAGGCAAGGGATTCCCTAGCCTTTAGGCTAGGGCACCCCTAGGATTTAGGCTAGGGCTCCCCTATGCTAAGGCTAGGACACCCCTACCCTTTCGGCTAGAACACCCCTAGGCTTTAGGCTAGGGCTCCCCTAGGCTAAGGCTAGGGCTCCCCTAGTCTTTAGGCTAGGGCACCCCTAGGCTTTAGGCTTTAGGCTAGGGCTCCCATAGGCTAAGGCAAGGGATTCCCTAGCCTTTAGGCTAGGGCACCCCTAGGCTTTAGGCTAGGGCTCCCCTAGTTAAGGCTAGGCCTCCCCTAGCCTTTAGGCTAGGGCACCCCTAGGCTTTAGGCTAGGGCTCCCCTAGGCTAAGGCTAGGGTTTCCCTAGGCTAAGGCTAGGCCTTCCCTAGCCTTTAGGCTAGGGCACCCATAGGCTTTAGGCTAGGGCTCCCCTAGGCTAAGGCTAGGGCTACCCTAGCCTTTTGGCTAGGGCACCCCTAGGTTTTAGACTAGGGCTCCACTAGGCTAAGGCTAGGGGTCCCCTAGTCTATAGGCTAGGGCACCCCTAGGCTTTAGGCTAGGGCTCCCCTAAACTAAGGCTAGGGGTCCCCTAGCCTTTGGGCTAAGGCCCCCCTAGGCTAAGGCTAGGGCTCCCCTAGACTTTAGGCTAGGGCACACCTAGGCTTTAGGCTAGGGCACCCCTAGGCTAAGGCTAGGTATCCCCTAGCTTTAGGCTAGGGCACCCCTAGGCTTTAGGCTAGGGCTCCCCTAGGCTAACGCTAGGGCACCCCTAGGCTTTAGGCTAGGGCTCCCCTAGGCTAAGGCTAGGGCACCCCTAGGCTTTAGGCTAGGGCTCCCCTAGTCTTTAGGCTTTAGGCTAGGGCTCCCCTAGGCTAAGGCTAGGTATCCCCTTGCCTTTAGGCTAGGGCACCCCTAGGCTTTAGGCTAGGGCACCCCTAGGCTTTAGGCTCGGGCTCCCCTAGGCTAAGGCTAGGGCTCCCCTAGCCTTTAGGCTAGGGCACCCCTAGGCTAAGGCTAGGGCTCCCCTAGGCTAAGGCTAGGGGTCCCCTAGCCTTTAGGCTAGGGCACCCCTAGGCTTTAGGATAGGGCTCCCCTAGGCTAAGGCTAGGGCTCCCCTAGCCTTTAAGCTAGGCCACCCCTAGGCTTTAGGCTAGGGCACGCCTAGGCTAAGGCTAGGGCTCCCCTAGGCTAAGGCTAGGGGTCCCCTAGCCTTTAGGCTAGGGCACCCCTAGGATTTAGGCTAGGGCTCCCCTATGCTAAGGCTAGGACACCCCTACCCTTTGGCTAGAACACCCCTAGGCTTTAGGCTAGGGCACCCCTAGGCTTTAGGTTAGAGATCCCCTAGGCTAAGGCTAGGGCTCCCCTAGGCTTTAGGCTAGGGCACCCCTAGCCTTTAGGCTAGGGCATCCCTAGGCTGTAGGCTTGGGCTCCCCTAGGCTAACGCTAGGGCTCCCCTTGTCTTTAGGCTAGGGCACCCCTAGGCTTTAGGCTTTAGGCTAGGGCTCCCATAGGCTAAGGCTAGGGATCCCCTAGCCTTTAGGCTAGGGCACCCCTAGGCTTTAGGTTAGAGATCCCCTAGGCTAAGGCTAGGGCTCCCCTAGGCTTTAGGCTAGGGCACCCCTAGCCTTTAGGCTAGGGCATCCCTAGGCTTTAGGCTTGGGCCCCCCTAGGCTAACGCTAGGGCTCCCCTAGTCTTTAGGCTAGGGCACCCATAGGCTTTAGGCTTTAGGCTAGGGCTCCCATAGGCTAAGGCAAGGGATTCCCTAGCCTTTAGGCTAGGGCACCCCTAGGATTTAGGCTAGGGCTCCCCTATGCTAAGGCTAGGACACCCCTACCCTTTCGGCTAGAACACCCCTAGGCTTTAGGCCAGGGCTCCCCTAGGCTAAGGCTAGGGCTCCCCTAGTCTTTAGGCTAGGGCACCCCTAGGCTTTAGGCTTTAGGCTAGGGCTCCCATAGGCTAAGGCAAGGGATTCCCTAGCCTTTAGGCTAGGGCACCCCTAGGCTTTAGGCTAGGGCTCCCCTAGTTAAGGCTAGGCCTCCCCTAGCCTTTAGGCTAGGGCACCCCTAGGCTTTAGGCTAGGGCTCCCCTAGGCTAAGGCTAGGGTTTCCCTAGGCTAAGGCTAGGCCTTCCCTAGCCTTTAGGCTAGGGCACCCCTAGGCTTTAGGCTAGGGCTCCCCTAGGCTAAGGCTTGGGCTACCCTAGCCTTTTGGCTAGGGCACCCCTAGGTTTTAGACTAGGGCTCCACTAGGCTAAGGCTAGGGGTCCCCTAGTCTATAGGCTAGGGCACCCCTAGGCTTTAGGCTAGGGCTCCCCTAAACTAAGGCTAGGGGTCCCCTAGCCTTTGGGCTAAGGCCCCCCTAGGCTAAGGCTAGGGCTCCCCTAGACTTTAGGCTAGGGCACACCTAGGCTTTAGGCTAGGGCACCCCTAGGCGAAGGCTAGGTATCCCCTAGCTTTAGGCTAGGGCACACCTCGGCTTTAGGCTAGGGCTCCCCTAGGCTAAGGCTAGGTATCCCCTAGCTTTAGGCTAGGGCACCCCTAGGCTTTAGGCTAGGGCTCCCCTAGGCTAACGCTAGGGCACCCCTAGGCTTTAGGCTAGGGCTCCCCTAGGCTAAGGCTAGGGCACCCCTAGGCTTTAGGCTAGGGCTCCCCTAGTCTTTAGGCTTTAGGCTAGGGCTCCCCTAGGCTAAGGCTAGGTATCCCCTTGCCTTTAGGCTAGGGCACCCCTAGGCTTTAGGCTCGGGCACCCCTAGGCTTTAGGCTCGGGCTCCCCTAGGCTAAGGCTAGGGCTCCCCTAGCCTTTAGGCTAGGGCACCCCTAGGCTAAGGCTAGGGCTCCCCTAGGCTAAGGCTAGGGCTCCCCTAGCCTTTAAGCTAGGCCACCCCTAGGCTTTAGGCTAGGGCACGCCTAGGCTAAGGCTAGGGCTCCCCTAGGCTAAGGCTAGGGGTCCCCTAGCCTTTAGGCTAGGGCACCCCTAGGATTTAGGCTAGGGCTCCCCTATGCTAAGGCTAGGACACCCCTACCCTTTCAGCTAGAACACCCCTAGGCTTTAGGCTAGGGCACCCCTAGGCTTTAGGTTAGAGATCCCCTAGGCTAAGGCTAGGGCTCCCCTAGGCTTTAGGCTAGGGCTCCCCTAGGCTTTAGGCTAGGGCTCCCCTAGACTGAGGCTAGGGCTCCCCTAGCCTTTAACCTAGGGCACCCCTAGGCTTTAGGCTAGGGCTCCCC
Organism: Tenrec ecaudatus; assembly: GCF_050624435.1. NCBI lineage: Eukaryota > Metazoa > Chordata > Mammalia > Afrosoricida > Tenrecidae > Tenrec > Tenrec ecaudatus. The sequence goes on from NW_027458110.1 coordinate 5,007, forward strand.
TAGGCTAAGGCTAGGGCTCCCCTAGGCTTTAGGCTAGGGCACCCCTATGCTTTAGGCTAGGGCTCCCTTAGGCTAAGGCTAGGACTCCCCTAGCCTTTAGGCTAGGGCACCCCTATGCTTTAGGCTAGGGCTCCCCTAGGCTAAGGCTAGGGCTCCCCTAGCCTTTAGGCTAGGGCACCCCTAGGCTTTAGGCTAGGGCTCCTCTCGGCTAAGGCTAGGGCTCCCCTAGCCTTTTGGCTAGGGCACCCCTAGGCTAAGGCTAGGGCTCCCCTAGCCTGTAGGCTAGGGCACCCCTATGCTTTAGGCTAGGGCTCCCCTAGGCTAAGGCTAGTGCTCCCCTGAGCTTTAGGCTAGGGCACCCCTAGGCTTTAGGCTAGGGCTCCCGTAGGCTAAGGCTAGGGCTCCCCTGGCCTTTAGGCTAGGGCACCCCTAGGCTTTAGGCTAGGGCTCTCCTAGGCTAAGGCTAGGGCTCCCTTACCTGTAGGCTAGGGCACCCCTAGGTTTTAGCCTTTTGGCTAGGGCTCCCCGAGGCTAAGGCTAGGGATCCCCTAGCTTTAGGCTAGGGCACCCCTAGGATTTAGGCTAGGGCTCCCCTAGGCTAAGGCTAGGACTCCTCTAACCTTTAGGGTAGGGCACCCCTAGGCTTTAGGCTAGGGCTCCCCTAGGCTAAGGCTAGGGCACCCCTAGGCTTTAGGGTTTAGGCTAGGGCTCCCCTAGACTAAGGCTAGGGATTCCCTAGGTTTAGGCTAGGGCACCCCTAGGCTTTAGGGTAGGGCTACCCTAGGCTAAGGCTAGGGCACCCCTAGGCTTTAGGCTAGGGCTCCCCTAGGCTAAGGCTAGGGGTCCCCTTGTCGTTAGGCTAGGGCACCCCTAGGCTCTAAACTAGGGATCCCCTAGGCTAAGGCGAGGGCTCCCCTAGGCTTTAGGCTAGGGCACCCCTAGCCTTTAGGCTAGGGCATCCCTAGGCTTTAGGCTTGGGCTCCCCTAGGCTAACGCTAGGGCTCCCCTAGTCTTTAGGCTAGGGCACCCATAGGCTTTAGGCTTTAGGCTAGGGCTCCCATAGGCTAAGGCAAGGGATTCCCTAGCCTTTAGGCTAGGGCACCCCTAGGATTTAGGCTAGGGCTCCCCTATGCTAAGGCTAGGACACCCCTACCCTTTCGGCTAGAACACCCCTAGGCTTTAGGCTAGGGCTCCCCTAGGCTAAGGCTAGGGCTCCCCTAGTCTTTAGGCTAGGGCACCCCTAGGCTTTAGGCTTTAGGCTAGGGCTCCCATAGGCTAAGGCAAGGGATTCCCTAGCCTTTAGGCTAGGGCACCCCTAGGCTTTAGGCTAGGGCTCCCCTAGTTAAGGCTAGGCCTCCCCTAGCCTTTAGGCTAGGGCACCCCTAGGCTTTAGGCTAGGGCTCCCCTAGGCTAAGGCTAGGGTTTCCCTAGGCTAAGGCTAGGCCTTCCCTAGCCTTTAGGCTAGGGCACCCATAGGCTTTAGGCTAGGGCTCCCCTAGGCTAAGGCTAGGGCTACCCTAGCCTTTTGGCTAGGGCACCCCTAGGTTTTAGACTAGGGCTCCACTAGGCTAAGGCTAGGGGTCCCCTAGTCTATAGGCTAGGGCACCCCTAGGCTTTAGGCTAGGGCTCCCCTAAACTAAGGCTAGGGGTCCCCTAGCCTTTGGGCTAAGGCCCCCCTAGGCTAAGGCTAGGGCTCCCCTAGACTTTAGGCTAGGGCACACCTAGGCTTTAGGCTAGGGCACCCCTAGGCGAAGGCTAGGTATCCCCTAGCTTTAGGCTAGGGCACACCTCGGCTTTAGGCTAGGGCTCCCCTAGGCTAAGGCTAGGTATCCCCTAGCTTTAGGCTAGGGCACCCCTAGGCTTTAGGCTAGGGCTCCCCTAGGCTAACGCTAGGGCACCCCTAGGCTTTAGGCTAGGGCTCCCCTAGGCTAAGGCTAGGGCACCCCTAGGCTTTAGGCTAGGGCTCCCCTAGTCTTTAGGCTTTAGGCTAGGGCTCCCCTAGGCTAAGGCTAGGTATCCCCTTGCCTTTAGGCTAGGGCACCCCTAGGCTTTAGGCTAGGGCACCCCTAGGCTTTAGGCTCGGGCTCCCCTAGGCTAAGGCTAGGGCTCCCCTAGCCTATAGGCTAGGGCACCCCTAGGCTAAGGCTAGGGCTCCCCTAGGCTAAGGCTAGGGGTCCCCTAGCCTTTAGGCTAGGGCACCCCTAGGCTTTAGGATAGGGCTCCCCTAGGCTAAGGCTAGGGCTCCCCTAGCCTTTAAGCTAGGCCACCCCTAGGCTTTAGGCTAGGGCACGCCTAGGCTAAGGCTAGGGCTCCCCTAGGCTAAGGCTAGGGGTCCCCTAGCCTTTAGGCTAGGGCACCCCTAGGATTTAGGCAAGGGCTCCCCTATGCTAAGACTAGGACACCCCTACCCTTTCGGCTAGAACACCCCTAGGCTTTAGGCTAGGGCACCCCTAGGCTTTAGGTTAGAGATCCCCTAGGCTAAGGCTAGGGCTCCCCTAGGCTTTAGGCTAGGGCACCCCTAGCCTTTAGGCTAGGGCATCCCTAGGCTGTAGGCTTGGGCTCCCCTAGGCTAACGCTAGGGCTCCCCTTGTCTTTAGGCTAGGGCACCCCTAGGCTTTAGGCTTTAGGCTAGGGCTCCCATAGGCTAAGGCTAGGGATCCCCTAGCCTTTAGGCTAGGGCACCCCTAGGCTTTAGGTTAGAGATCCCCTAGGCTAAGGCTAGGGCTCCCCTAGGCTTTAGGCTAGGGCACCCCTAGCCTTTAGGCTAGGGCATCCCTAGGCTTTAGGCTTGGGCTCCCCTAGGCTAACGCTAGGGCTCCCCTAGTCTTTAGGCTAGGGCACCCATAGGCTTTAGGCTTTAGGCTAGGGCTCCCATAGGCTAAGGCAAGGGATTCCCTAGCCTTTAGGCTAGGGCACCCCTAGGATTTAGGCTAGGGCTCCCCTATGCTAAGGCTAGGACACCCCTACCCTTTCGGCTAGAACACCCCTAGGCTTTAGGCTAGGGCTCCCCTAGGCTAAGGCTAGGGCTCCCCTAGTCTTTAGGCTAGGGCACCCCTAGGCTTTAGGCTTTAGGCTAGGGCTCCCATAGGCTAAGGCAAGGGATTCCCTAGCCTTTAGGCTAGGGCACCCCTAGGCTTTAGGCTAGGGCTCCCCTAGTTAAGGCTAGGCCTCCCCTAGCCTTTAGGCTAGGGCACCCCTAGGCTTTAGGCTAGGGCTCCCCTAGGCTAAGGCTAGGGTTTCCCTAGGCTAAGGCTAGGCCTTCCCTAGCCTTTAGGCTAGGGCACCCCTAGGCTTTAGGCTAGGGCTCCCCTAGGCTAAGGCTTGGGCTACCCTAGCCTTTTGGCTAGGGCACCCCTAGGTTTTAGACTAGGGCTCCACTAGGCTAAGGCTAGGGGTCCCCTAGTCTATAGGCTAGGGCACCCCTAGGCTTTAGGCTAGGGCTCCCCTAAACTAAGGCTAGGGGTCCCCTAGCCTTTGGGCTAAGGCCCCCCTAGGCTAAGGCTAGGGCTCCCCTAGACTTTAGGCTAGGGCACACCTAGGCTTTAGGCTAGGGCACCCCTAGGCGAAGGCTAGGTATCCCCTAGCTTTAGGCTAGGGCACACCTCGGCTTTAGGCTAGGGCTCCCCTAGGCTAAGGCTAGGTATCCCCTAGCTTTAGGCTAGGGCACCCCTAGGCTTTAGGCTAGGGCTCCCCTAGGCTAACGCTAGGGCACCCCTAGGCTTTAGGCTAGGGCTCCCCTAGGTTAAGGCTAGGGCACCCCTAGGCTTTAGGCTAGGGCTCCCCTAGTCTTTAGGCTTTAGGCTAGGGCTCCCCTAGGCTAAGGCTAGGTATCCCCTTGCCTTTAGGCTAGGGCACCCCTAGGCTTTAGGCTCGGGCACCCCTAGGCTTTAGGCTCGGGCTCCCCTAGGCTAAGGCTAGGGCTCCCCTAGCCTTTAGGCTAGGGCACCCCTAGGCTAAGGCTAGGGCTCCCCTAGGCTAAGGCTAGGGCTCCCCTAGCCTTTAAGCTAGGCCACCCCTAGGCTTTAGGCTAGGGCACGCCTAGGCTAAGGCTAGGGCTCCCCTAGGCTAAGGCTAGGGGTCCCCTAGCCTTTAGGCTAGGGCACCCCTAGGATTTAGGCTAGGGCTCCCCTATGCTAAGGCTAGGACACCCCTACCCTTTCAGCTAGAACACCCCTAGGCTTTAGGCTAGGGCACCCCTAGGCTTTAGGTTAGAGATCCCCTAGGCTAAGGCTAGGGCTCCCCTAGGCTTTAGGCTAGGGCACCCCTAGCCTTTAGGCTAGGGCATCCCTAGGCTGTAGGCTTGGGCTCCCCTAGGCTAACGCTAGGGCTCCCCTTGTCTTTAGGCTAGGGCACCCCTAGGCTTTAGGCTTTAGGCTAGGGCTCCCATAGGCTAAGGCTAGGGATCCCCTAGCCTTTAGGCTAGGGCACCCCTAGGCTTTAGGCTAGGGCTGCCCTAGCTAAGGCTAGGCCTCCCCTTGCCTTTAGGTTAGGGCACTCCTAGGCTTTAGGCTTGGGTTCCCCTAGGCTAAGGCTAGGGTTTCCCTAGGCTAAGGCTAGGCCTCCCCTAGCCTTTAGGCTAGGGCACCCCAGGGTTAGGCTAGGGCTCCCCTAGGCTAAGGCTAGGGCTACCCTAGCCTTTAGAAAAGGGCACCCCTAGGCTTTAGGCTTTAGGCAAGGGCTTCCCTAGGCTAAGGCTAGGGCTCCCCTAGCCTTTAGGCTAGGGCACCCCTAGGCTTTAGGTTTTAGGCTAGGGCTCCACTAGGCTAAGGCTAGGGCTCCCCTAGCCTTTAGGCTAGGGCAACCTTAGGCATTAGGCTAGGGCTTCCCTATGCTAAGGCTAGGGCTCCCCTAGCCTTTAGGCTAGGGCAACCCTAGGCTTTAGGCTACGCCACCCCCAGGCTTTAGGCTAGGTGTCCCCTAGGCTAAGGCTAAGGCTCCAGTAGCCTTTATGCTAGGGTACACCTAGGCTTTAGGCTTTAGGCTAGGGCTCCCCTAGGCTAACGCTAGCGATCCCCTAGCCTTTAGGCTACGGCAACCCTAGGCTTTAGGATTTACGTAGAGGTCCACTAGGCTAAGGCTAGGGCTCCCCTAGCCTTTAGGCTTGGGCTCTCCTAGGTTTTAGGCTAGGATTCCCCTAGCTGTTAGGCTAGGGCACCCCAGACTTTAGGCTAGGGCTCCCCTAGGCTATGGCTAGGGCTCCCGTAGCCTCAGGCTAGGGCACCCCTCGGCTTTAAGCTAGGGCTCCCCTAGGCTAAGGCTAGGGCTCTCCTAGCCTTTAGGCTAGGGCACCCCTAGGCTTTAGGCTTTAGGCTAGGGCACCCCTAGGCTAAGGCTAGGTATCCCCTTGCCTTTAGGCTAGGGCACCCCTAGGCTTTAGGCTAGGGCTCCCCTAGGCTTTAGGCTAGGGCTCCCCTAGGCTAAGGCTAGGGCTCCCCTAGCCTTTAGGCTAGGGCACCCCTAGGCTAAGGCTGGGGCTCCCCTAGGCTAAGGCTCGGGGTCCCGTAGCCTTTAGGCTAGGGCACCTCTAGGCTTTAGGATAGGGCTCCGCTAGGCTAAGACTAGGGCTCCCCTAGCCTTTAAGCTAGGGCACCCCTAGGCTTTAGGCTAGGGCACGCCTAGGCTAAGGCTAGGGCTCCCCTAGGCTAAGGCTAGGACACCCCTAGCCTTTCGGGTAGAGCACCCCTAGGCTTTAGGCTAGGGCTCCCCTAGGCTAAGGCTAGGGCACCCCTAGCCTTTAGGCTAGGGCACCCCAAGGCTTTAGGCTAGGGCTCCCCTAGGCTAAGGCTAGGGCTCCCCTAGCCTTTGGGCTAGGGCCCCCCCTAGGCTAAGGCTAGGGCTCCCCTAGCCTTTAGGCTAGGGCACCCCTAGGCTTTAGGATAGGGCTCCCCTAGGCTAAGGCTAGTGCTCCCCTGGCCTTTAGGCTAGGGCACCCCTAGGCTTTAGGCTAGGGCTCCCGTAGGCTAAGGCTAGGGCTTCCCTGGCCTTTAGGCTAGGGAACCCTTAGGCGTTAGGCTAGGGCTCTCCTAGGCTAAGGCTAGGGCTCCCTTACCTGTAGGCTAGGGCACCCCTAGGTTTTAGGCTTTAGGCTAGGGCTCCCGTAAGATTTAGGCTAGGGCTCCCCTAGGCTAAGGCTAGGGGTTCCCCTAACCTTTAGGTTAGGGCACTCCTAGGCTTTAGGCTAGGGCTCCCCTAGGCTAAGGCTAGGGATCCCCTAGCTTTAGGCTAGGGCACCCCTAGGCTTTAGGGTAGGGCTCCCCTAGGCTAAGGCTAGGGCACCCCTAGGCTTTAGGCTAGGGCTCCCCTAGGCTAAGGCTAGGGCTCCCCTAGCCTTTAGGCTAGGCACCTCTAGGCTTTAGGCTAGGGCTCCCCTATGCTAAGGCTAGGGGTCCCCTAGTCTTTAGGCTAGGGCACCCCTAGGCTCTAGGCTAGGGATCCCCTAGGCTAAGGCGAGGGCTCCCGTAGGCTTTAGGGTAGGGCACCCCTAGCCTTTAAGCTAGGGTATCCCTAGGCTTTAGGCTTGGGCTCCCCTAGGCTAACGCTAGGGATCCCCTAGTCTTTAGGCTAGGGCACCACTAGGCTTTAGGCTTTAGGCAAGGGCTCCCCTTGGCTAAGGCTAGCGATCCCCTAGCCTTTAGGCTAGGGCACCCCTAGGCTTTAGGCTAGGGCTCCCCTAGCTAAGGCTAGGCCTCCCCTAACCTTTAGGTTAGGGCACCCCAAGGCTATAGGCTAGGGCTCCCCTAGTCTAAGGCTAGGGTTTCCCTAGGCTAAGGCTAGGCCTCCCCTAGCCTTTAGGCTAGGGCACCCCTAGGCTTTAGGCTAGGGCTCCCCTAGGCTAAGGCTAGGGCTACCCTAGCCTTTAGGCTAGGGCACCCCTAGGCTTTAGGTTTTAGGCTAGGGCTCCCCTAGGCTAAGGCTAGGGCTCCCCTAGCCTTTAGGCTAGGGCAACCTTAGGCTTTAGGCTAGGGCTCCCCTAGGCTAAGGCTAGGGCTCCCCTAGCCTTTAGGCTAGGGCAACCTTAGGCTTTAGGCTAGGGCTCCCCTAGGCTAAGGCTAGGGCTCCCCTAGCCTTTAGGCTAGGGCAACCCTAGGCTTTAGGCTAGGCCTCCCCTAGGCTAAGGCTAGGGCTCCTCTAGCCTTTAGGCTTGGGCTCTCCTAGGTTTTAGGCTAGGACTCCCCTAGGCTAAGGCTAGGACTCCCCTAGCTGTTAGCCTAGGGCACCCCAGACTTTAGGCTAGGGCTCCCCTAGGCTATGGCTAGGGCTCCCGTAGCCTCAGGCTAGGGCACCCCTCGGCTTTAGGCTAGGGCTCCCCTAGGCTAAGGCTAGGGCTCCCCTAGCCTTTAGGCTAGGGTACACCCAGGCTTTAGGCTTTAGGCTACGGCTCCCCTAGGCTAAGGCTAGGGATCCCCTTGCCTTTAGGCTAGGGCACCCCTAGGCTTTAGGCTAGGGCTCCCCTAGGCTAAGGCTAGGGCCCCCATAGCCTTTAGGGTAGGGCTCCCCTAGGCTAAGGCTAGGGCTCCCCTAGCCTTTAAGCTAGGGCACCCCTAGGCTTTATGCTAGGGCACGCCTAGGCTAAGGCTAGGGCTCCCCTAGGCTAAGGCTAGGGCTCCCGTAGCCTTTGGGCTAGGGCCCCACTAGGCTAAGGCTAGGGCTCCCCTAGCCTTTAGGCTAGGGCACCCCTAGGCTTTAGGCTAGGGCTCCCCTAGGCTAAGGCTAGTGCTCCCCTGGCCTTTAGGCTAGGGCACCCCTAGGCTTTAGGCTAGGGCTCACGTCGGCTAAGGCTAGGGCTCCCCAGCCTTTAGGCTAGGGCACCCCTAGGCTTTAGGCTAGGGCTCCCCTAGGCTAAGGCTAGGGCTCCCTTACCTGTAGGCTAGGGCACTCCTAGGTTTTAGGCTTTAGGCTAGGGCTCCCCTAGGATAAGGCTAGGGCTCCCCTAATCTTTAGGGTCGGGCACCCCTAGGCTTTAGGCTAGGGCTCCCCTAGGCTAAGGCTAGGGCACCCCTAGGCTTTAGGCTAGGGCTCCACTACGCTATGGCTAGGGCACCCCTAGGCTTTAGGTTAGGGCTCCCCTAGGCTAAGGCTAGGGCTCCCTTAGCCTTTAGGCTAGGGCACCCCTAGGCTTTAGGCTTTAGGCTAGGGCTCCCCTAGGCTAAGGCTAGGGATCCCCTAGCTTTAGGCTAGGGCACCCCTAGGCTTTAGGGTAGGGCTCCCCAAGGCTAAGGCTAGGGCACCCCTAGGCTTTAGGCTAGGGCTCCCCTAGGCTAAGGCTAGGGCTCCCCTAGCCTTTAGGCTAGGCACCTCTAGGCTTTAGGCGAGGGCACCCCTAGGCTCTAGGCCAGGTATCCCCTAGGCTAAGGCGAGGGCTCCCCTAGGCTTTAGGCTAGGGCACCCCTAGGCTTTAGGCTTTAGGCTAGGGCTCCCATAGGCTAAGGCTAGGCATCCCTTAGCCTTTAGGCTAGGGCACCCCTAGGTTTTAGGCTAGGGCTCCCCTATCTAAGGCTAGGCCTCCCTTAGCCTTTAGGCTAGGGCACCCCTAGGATTTAGGCTAGGGCTCCCCTAGGCTAAGGCTAGGGCTACCCTAGCCTTTAGGCTAGGGCACCCCTAGGCTTTAGGCTTTAGGCAAGGGCTCCCCTAGGCTAAGGCTAGGGCTCCCCTAGCCTTTAGGCCAGGGCACCCCTAGGCTTTAGGTTTTAGGCTAGGGCTCCCCTAGGCTAAGGCTAGGGCTCCCCTAGCCTTTAGGCTAGGGCAACCTTAGGCTTTAGGCTTGGGCTCCCCTAGGCTAAGGCTAGGTCTCCCCTAGGCTAAGGCTAGGGCTCCTCTAGCCTTTAGGCTACGCCACCCCCAGGCTTTAGGCTAGGGGTCCCCTAGGCTAAGGCTAAGGCTCCAGGAGCCTTTAGGCTAGGGCACCCCTAGGCTTTAGGCTTTAGGCTAGGTCACCCCTAGGCTAATGCTAGGGCCCCCCTAGCCTTTAGGCTAAGGCATCCCAAGGCTTTAGGCAGGGCTCCCCTAGGCTAACGCTAGGGTTCCCCTAGCCTTTAGGTTAGGGCACCCCTAGGCTTTAGGCTAGGGCTCCCCTAGGCTAACGCTAGCGCTCCCCTAGCCTTTAGGCTAAGGCACCCCTAGGCTTTAGGCTTTAGGTAGAGCTCCACTAGGCTAAGGCTAGGGCTCCCCTGGCCTTTAGGCTTGGGCTCTCCTCGGTATTAGGCTAGGACTCCCCTAGGCTAAGGCTAAGGCTCCCTTAGCCGTTAGGCTAGGGCACCCCAGATTTTAGGCTAGGGCTCCCCTAGGCTATGGCTAGGACTCCCGTAGCCTGAGGCTAGGGCACCCCTCGGCTTTAGGCTAGGGCTCCCCTAGGCTAAGGCTAGGGCTCCCCTAGTCTTTAGGCTAGGGCACCCCTAGGCTCTAGGCCAGGGATCCCCTAGGCTAAGGCGAGGGCTCCCCTAGGCTTTAGGCTAGGGCACCCCTAGGCTTTAGGCTTTAGGCTAGGGCTCCCATAGGCTAAGGTTAGGGATCCCCTAGCGTTTAGGCTAGGGCACACCTAGGCTTTAGGCTAGGGCTCCCCTAGCTAAGGCTAGGCCTCCCCTAGCCTTTAGGCTAGGGCACCCCTAGGATTTAGGCTCGGGCTCCCCTAGGCTAAGGCTAGGGTTTCCCTAGGCTAAGGCTCGGCCTCCCCTAGGCTAAGGCTAGGGCTCCTCTAGCCTTTAGGCTACACCACCCCCAGGCTTTAGGCTAGGGGTCCCCTAGGTTAAGGCTAAGGCTCCAGGAGCCTTTAGGCTACGGCACCCCTAGGCTTTAGGCTTTAGGCTAGGGCACCCCTAGGCTAATGCTAGGGCTCCCCTAGCCTTTAGGCTAAGGCATCCCAAGGCTTTAGGCAGGGCTCCCCTAGGCTAACGCTAGGGCTCCCCTAGCCTTTAGGTTAGGGCACCCCTAGGCTTTAGGCTTTAGGCTAGGGCTCCCCTAGGCTAACGCTAGCGCTCCCCTAGCCTTTAGGCTAAGGCACCCCTAGGCTTTAGGCTTTAGGTAGAGCTCCACTAGGCTAAGGCTAGGGCTACCCTAGCCTTTAGGCTTGGGCTCTCCTCGGTTTTAGGCTAGGACACCCCTAGGCTAATGCTAAGGCTCCCCTAGTCGTTAGGCTAGGGCACCCCAGACTTTAGGCTACGGGTCCCCTAAGCTATGGCTAGGACTCCCGTAGCCTGAGGCTAGGGCACCCCTCGTCTTTAGGCTAGGGCTCCCCTAGGCTAAGGCTAGGGCTCCCCTAGCCTTTAGGCTAGGGCACCCCTAGGCTTTAGGCTTTAGGCTAGGGCTCCCCTAGGCTAAGGCTAGGGATCCCCTTGCGTTTAGGCTAGGGCACCCCTAGGCTTTAGGCTTTAGGCTTGGGCTCCTCTAGGCTAACGCTAGGGCTCCCCTAGCCTTTAGGCTACGGTACCACTAGGCTTTAGGCTTTAGGCTAGAGCTCCACTAGGCTAAGGCTAGGGCTCCCCTAGCCTTTAGGCTAGGGCTCTCCTAGGTTTTAGGCTAGGACTCCCTTATGCTAAGGCTAGGGCTCCCCTAGCCGTTAGGCTAGGGCACCCCAGACTTTAGGCTAGGGCTCCCCTAGGCTATGGCTAGGGCTCCCCTAGCCTTTAGGCTAGGGCACCCCTCGGCTTTAGGCTAGGGCTCCCCTAGGCTAAGCCTAGGGCTCCCTTAGCCTTTAGGCTAGGGCACACCTAGGCTTTAGGCTTTAGGCTAAGGCTCCCCTAGGCTAATGCTAGGGATCCCCTAGCCTTTAGGCTAGGGCACCCCTAGGCTTTAGGCTAAGGCTCCCCTAGGCTAAGCTAGGGCTCCCCTAGCCTTTAACCTAGGGCTCCCCTAGGCTAAGACTAGGGCTCCCCTAGCCTTTAGGCTAGGGCACACCTAGGCTTTAGGCTAGTGCTCCCCTAGGGTAACGCTAGGGCTCCCCTTGTCTTTAGGCTAGGGCACCCCTAGGCTTTAGGCTTTAGGCTAGAGCTCCCATAGGCTAAGGCGAGGGATCCCCTTGCCTTTAGGCTAGGGAACCCCTAGGCTTTAGGCTAGGGCTCCCCTAGGCTAAGGCTAGGGCTCCCATAGCCTTTAGGCTAGGGCACCCCTAGGCTAAGGCTAGGGCTCCCCTAGGCTAAGGGTAGGGGTCCCCTAGCCTTTAGGCTAGGGCACCCCTAGGCTTTAGGGTAGGGCTCCCCTTGTCTAAGGCTAGGGCTCCCCTAGCCTTTAAGCTAGGGCACCCCTAGGCTTTATGCTAGGGCAAGCCTAGGCTAAGGCTAGGGCTCCCCTAGGCTAAGGCTAGGGCTCCCCTAGCGTTTAGGGTAGGGCACCCCTAGGCTTTATGCTAGGGCACGCCTAGGCTAAGGCTAGGGCCCCCCTAGCCTAAGGCTAGGGCTCCCCTAGCGTTTAGGCTAGGGCACCCCTAGGCTTTAGGCTAGGGCTCCCCTAGGCTAAGGCTAGTGCTCCCCTGGCCTTTAGGCTAGGGCACCCCTAGGCTTTAGGCTAGGGCTCCCGTAGGCTAAGGCTAGGGCTCCCCTGGCCTTTAGGCTAGGGCACCCCTAGTCTTTAGGCTAGGGGTCCCCTAGGCTAAGGCTAGGGCTCCCTTACCTGTAGGCTAGGGCACCCCTAGGTTTTAGGCTTTAGGCTAGGGCTCCCCTAGGATAAGGCTAGGGCTCCCCTAATCTTTAGGGTAGGGCACCCCTAGGCTTTAGGCTAGGGCTCCCCTAGGCTAAGGCTAGGGCACTCCTAGGCTTTAGGCTAGGGCTCCTCTAGGCTAAGGCTAGGGCACCCCTAGGCTTTAGGCTAGGGCCCCCTAGGCTAAGGCTAGGGCTCCCTTAGCCTTTAGGCTAGGGCACCCCTAGGCTTTAGGCTTTAGGCTAGGGCTCCCCTACGCTAAGGCTAGGGATCCCCTAGCTTTAGGTTAGGGCACCCCTAGGCTTTAGGGTAGGGCTCCCCAAGGCTAAGGCTAGGGCACCCCTAGGCTTTAGGCTAGGGCTCCCCTAGGCTAAGGCTAGGGCTCCCCTAGACTTTAGGCTAGGCACCTCTAGGCTTTAGGCTAGGGCACCCCTATGCTAAAGCTAGGGGTCCCCTAGTCTTTAGGCTAGGGCACCCCTAGGCTCTAGGCCAGGGATCCCCTAGGCTAAGGCGAGGGCTCCCCTAGGCTTTAGGCTAGGGCACCCCTAGGCTTTAGGCTTTAGTCTAGGGCTCCCATAGGCTAAGGCTAGGGCTCCCCTAGACTTTAGGCTAGGGCAACCTTAGGCTTTAGGCTAGAGCTCCCCTAGGCTAAGGCTAGGTCTCCCCTAGGCTAAGGCTAGGGCTCCTCTAGCCTTTAGGCTACGCCACCCCCAGGCTTTAGGCTAGGGGTCCCCTAGGCTAAGGCTAAGGCTCCAGGAGCCTTTAGGCTAGGGCACCCCTAGGCTTTAGGCTTTAGGATAGGGCACCCCTAGGCTAATGCTAGGGCTCCCCTAGCCTTTAGGCTAAGGCATCCCAAGGCTTTAGGCAGGGCTCCCCTAGGCTAACGCTAGGGCTCCCCTAGCCTTTAGGTTAGGGCACCCCTAGGCTTTAGGCTTTAGGCTAGGGCTCCCCTAGGCTAACGCTAGCGCTCCCCTAGCCTTTAGACTAAGGCACCCCTAGGCTTTAGGCTTTAGGTTGAGCTCCACTAGGCTAAGGCTAGGGCTCCCCTAGCCTTTAGGCTTGGGCTCTCCTCGGTATTAGGCTAGGACTCCCCTAGGCTAAGGCTAGTGCTCCCCTAGCAGTTAGGCTAGGGCACCCCAGACTTTAGGCCAGGGCTCCCCTAGGCTATGGCTAGGACTCCCGTAGCCTGAGGCTAGGGCACCCCTCGGCTTTAGGCTAGGGCTCCCCTAGGCTAATGCTAGGGCTCCCCTAGTCTTTAGGCTAGGGCACCCCTAGGCTCTAGGCCAGGGATCCCCTAAGCTAAGGCGAGGGCTCCCCTAGGCTTTAGGCTAGGGCACCCCTAGGCTTTAGGCTTTAGGCTAGGGCTCTCATAGGCTAAGGTTAGCGATCCCCTAGCGTTTAGGCTAGGGCACACCTAGGCTTTAGGCTAGGGCTCCACTAGCTAAGGCTAGGCCTCCCCTAGCCTTTAGGCTAGGGCACCCCTAGGCTTTATGCTAGGGCTCCCCTAGGCTAAGGCTAGGGCTCCCCTAGCCTTTAACCTAGGGCACCCCTAGGCTTTAGGCTAGGGCTCCCCTAGGCTAAGACTAATGCTCCCCTAGCCTTTAGGCTAGGGCACACCTAGGCTTTAGGCTAGGGCTCCCCTAGGCTAAGGCTAGGGCTCCCATAGCCTTTAAGCTAGGGCACCCCTAGGCTTTATGCTAGGGCACGCCTAGGCTAAGGGTAGGGCTCCCCTAGGCTAAGGCTAGGGCTCCCCTAGCCTTTGGGCTAGGACCCCCCTAGGCTAAGGCTAGGGCTCCCCTAGCCTTTAGGCTAGGGCACCCCTAGGCTTTAGGCTAGGGCTACCCTAGGCTAAGGCTAGTGCTCCCCTGGCCTTTAGGTTAGGGCACCCCTAGGCTTTAGGCTAGGGCTCCCGTAGGCTAAGGCTTGGGCTCCCCTGGCCTTTAGGCTAGGGCACCCCTAGGCTTTAGGCTAGGGCTCTCCTAGGCTAAGGCTAGGGCTCCCTTACCTGTAGGCTAGGGCACCCCTAGGTTTTAGGCTTTAGGCTAGGGCTCCCCTAGGATAAGGCTAGGGCTCCCCTAATCTTTAGGCTAGGGCTCCCCTAGGCTAAGGCTAGGGCACCTCTAGGCTTTAGGCTAGGGCTCCCCTAGGCTAAGGCTAGGGCACCCCTAGGCTTCAGGCTAGGGCTCCCCTAGGCTAAGGCTAGGGCTCCCTTAGTATTTAGGCTAGGGCACCCCTAGGCTTTAGGCTTTAGGCTAGGGCTCCCCTAGGCTAAGGCTAGGGATCCCCTAGCTTTAGGATAGGGCACCCCTAGGCATTAGGGTAGGGCTCCCCAAGGCTAAGGCTAGGGCACCCCTAGGCTTTAGACTAGGGCTCCCCTAGGCTAAGGCTAGGGATTCCCTTGCCTTTAGGCTAGGGCACCCCTAGGCTTTAGGCTAGGGCTCCCCTAGGCTAAGGCTAGGGCTCCCATAGCATTTAGGCTAGGGCACCCCTAGGCTTTAGGATAGGGCTCCCCTAGGCTAAGGCTAGTGCTCCCCTAGCCTTTAAGCTAGGGCACCCCTAGGCTTTATGCTAGGGCACGCCTAGGCTAAGGCTAGGGCTCCCCTAGGCTACGGCTAGGGCTCCCCTAGCCTTTGGGCTAGGGCCCCCCTAGGCTAAGGCTAGGGCTCCCCTAGCCTTTAGGCTAGGGCACCCCTAGGCTTTAGGCTAGGGCTCCCCTAGGCTAAGGCTAGTGCTCCCCTGGCCTTTAGGCTAGGGCACCCCTAGGCTTTAGGCTAGGACTCCCGTAGGCTAAGGCTAGTGCTCCGCTGGCATTTAGGCTAGGGCACCCCTAGGCTTTAGGCTAGGGCTCCCCTAGGCTAAGTCTAGGGCTCCCTTACCTGTAGGCTAGGGCACCCCTAGGTTTTAGGCTTTAGGCTAGGGCTCCCCTAGGCTAAGGCTAGGGCTCCCCTAATCTTTAGGGTAGGGCACCCCTAGGCTTTAGGCTAGGGCTCCCCTAGGCTAAGGCTAGGGCTCCCCGAGCCTTTCGGGTAGGGCACCCCTAGGCGTTAGGCTAGGGCTCCCCTAGGCTAAGGCTAGGGCACCCCTAGGCTTTAGGCTAGGGCTCCCCTAGGCTTTAGGCTTTAGGCTAGGGCTCCCCTAGGCTAAGGCTAGGGATCCCCTAGCTTTAGGCTAGGGCACCCCTAGGCTTTAGGGTAGGGCTCCCCAAGGCTAAGGCTAGGTCACCCCTAGGCTTTAGGCTAGGGCTCCCCTAGGCAAAGGCTAGGGCTCCCCTAGCCTTTAGGCTAGGCTCCTCTAGGCTTTAGGCTAGGGCTCCCCTATGCTAAAGCTAGGGGTCCCCTAGTCCTTAGGCTAGGGCACCCCTAGGCTCTAGGCTAGGGCACCCCTAGGCTTTAGGCTAGGGCTCCCATAGGCTAAGGCTAGGGCTCCCCTAGGCTTTAGGCTAGGGCACCCCTAGGCTTTAGGCTTTAGGCTAGGGCTCCCATAGGCTAAGGCTAGGGCTCCCTTACCTGTAGGCTAGGGAACCCCTCGGTTTTAGGCTTTAGGCTAGGGCTCCCCTAGGCTAAGGCTAGGGCTCCCCTAATCTTTAGGGTAGGGCACCCCTAGGCTTTAGGCTAGGGCTCCCCTAGGCTAAGGCTAGGGCACCCCTAGGCTTTAGGCTAGGGCTCCCCTAGGCTAAGGCTAGGGCTCCACTAGCCTTTAGGCTAGGGCACCCCTAGGGTTTAGGCTAGGGCTCCCCTAGGCTAAGGCTAGTGCTCCCCTGGCCTTTAGGCTAGGGCACCCCTAGGCTTTAGGCTAGGGCTCCCGTAGGCTAAGGCTAGGGCTCCCTTACCTGTAGGCTAGGGCACCCCTAGGTTTTAGGCTTTCGGCTAGGGCTCCCCGAGGCTAAGGCTAGGGATCCCCTAGCTTTAGGCTAGGGCACCCCTAGGATTTAGGCTAGGGCTCCCCTGGGCTAAGGCTAGGACCCCCCTAACCTTTAGGGCAGGGCACCCCTAGGCTTTAGGCTAGGGCTCCCCAAGGCTAAGGCTAGGGCTCCCCTACCCTTTAGGCTAGGCACCTCTAGGCTTTAGGCTAGGGATCCCCTAAGCTAAGGCTAGGGGTCCCCTAGTCTTTAGGCTAGGGCACCCCTAGTCTTTAGGTTAGAGATCCCCTAGGCTAAGTCTAGGGTTCCCCTAGGCTTTAGGCTAGGGCATGCCTAGCCTTTAGGCTAGGGCATCCCTAGGCTGTAGGCTTGGGCTCCCCTAGGCTAACGCTAGGGCTCCCCTTGTCTTTAGGCTAGGGCACCCCTAGGCTTTAGGCTTTAGGCTAGGGCTCCCATAGGCTAAGGCTAGGGATCCCCTAGCCTTTAGGCTAGGGCACCCCTAGGCTTTAGGCTAGGGCTCCCCTAGGCTAAGGCTAGGGCTCCCCTAGCCTTTAACCTAGGGCACCCCTAGGCTTTAGGCTAGGGCTCCCCTAGGCTAAGACTAGGGCACTCCTAGCCTTTAGGCTAGGGCACACCTAGGCTTTAGGCTAGGGCTCCCCTAGGCTAACGCTAGGGCTCCCCTTGTCTTTAGGCTAGGGCACCCCTAGGCTTTAGGCTTTAGGCTAGAGCTCCCATAGGCTAAGGCTAGGGATCCCCTTGCCTTTAGGCTAGGGCACCCCTACGCTTTAGGCTAGGGCTCCCCTAGGCTAAGGCTAGGGCTCCCATAGCCTTTAGGCTAGGGCACCCCTAGGCTAAGGCTAGGGCTCCCCTAGGCTAAGGCTAGGGGTCCCCTAGCCTTTAGGCTAGGGCACCCCTAGGCTTTAGGGTAGGGCTCCCCTAGGCTAAGGCTAGGGCTCCCATAGCCTTTAAACTAGGGCACCCCTAGGCTTTATGCTAGGGCACGCCTAGGCTAAGGCTAGGGCTCCCCTAGGCTAAGGCTAGGGCTCCCCTAGCCTTTGGGCTAGGGCCCCCCTAGGCTAAGGCTAGGGCTCCCCTAGCCTTTAGGCTAGGGCACCCCTAGGCTTTAGGCTAGGGCTCCCGTAGGCTAAGGCTAGGGCTCCCCTGGCCTTTAGGCTAGGGCACCCCTAGGCTTTAGGCTAGGGCTCCCCTAGGCTAAGGCTAGGGCTCCCTTACCTGTAGGCTAGTGCACCCCTAGGTTTTAGGCTTTAGGCTAGGGCTCCCCTAGGATAAGGCTAGGGCTCCCCTAATCTTTAGGGTAGGGCACCCCTAGGCTTTAGGCTAGGGCTCCCCTAGGCTAAGGCTAGGGCACCCCTAGGCTTTAGGCTAGGGCTCCCCTAGGCTAAGGCTAGGGCACACCTAGGCTTTAGGCTAGGGCACCCCTAGGCTTTAGGCTTTAGGCTAGGGCTCCCCTAGGCTAAGGCTAGGGATCCCCTTGCCTTTAGGCTAGGGCACCCCTAGGCTTTAGGATTTAGGCTTGGGCTCCTCTAGGCTAACGCTAGGGCTCCCCTAGCCTTTAGGCTACGGTACCCCTAGGCTTTAGGCTTTAGGCTAGAGCTCCACTAGGGTAAGGCTAGGGCTCCCCTAGCCTTTAGGCTAGGGCTCTCCTAGGTTTTAGGCTAGGACTCGCTTATGCTAAGGCTAGGGCTCCCCTAGCCGTTAGGCTAGGGCACCCCAGACTTTAGGCTAGGGCTCCCCTAGGCTATGGCTAGGGCTCCCTTAGCCTTTAGGCTAGGGCACACCTAGGCTTTAGGCTTTAGGCTACGGCTCCCCTAGGCTAATGCTAGGGCACCCCTAGGCTTTAGGCTAGGGCTCCCCTAGGCTAAGGCTAGGGCACCCCTAGGCTTTAGGCTAGGGCTCCCCTAGGCTAAGGCTAGGGCACACCTAGGCTTTAGGCTAGGGCTCCCCTAGGCTAAGGCTAGGGCTCCCTTAGCCTTTAGGCTAGGGCACCCCTAGGCTTTAGGCTTTAGGCTAGGGCTCCCCTAGGCTAAGGCTAGGGATCCCCTAGCTTTAGGCTAGGGCACCCCTAGGCTTTAGGGTAGGGCTCCCCAAGGCTAAGGCTAGGGCACCCCTAGGCTTTAGGCTAGGGCTCCCCTAGGCTAAGGCTAGGGCTCCCCTAGCCTTTAGGCTAGGCACCTCTAGGCTTTAGGCTAGGGCACCCATATGCTAAAGCTAGCGGTCCCCTAGTCTTCGGCTAGGGCACCCCTAGGCTCTAGGCCAGGGATCCCCTAGGCTAAGGCGAGGGCTCCCCTATGCTTTAGGCTAGGGCACCCCTAGGCTTTAGGCTTTAGTCTAGGGCTCCCATAGGCTAAGGCTAGGGATCCCCTAGCCTTTAGGCTAGGGCACCCCTAGGCTTTAGGCTAGGGCTCCCCTAGCTAAGGCTAGGCCTCCCCTAGCCTTTAGGCTAGGGCACCCCTAGGCTTTAGGCTAGGGCTCCCCTAGGCTAAGGCTAGGGCTACCCTAGCCTTTAGGCTAGGGCACCCCTAGGCTTTAGGCTTTAGGCAAGGGCTCCCCTAGGCTAAGGCTAGGGCTCCCCTAGCCTTTAGGCTAGGGCACCCCTAGGCTTTAGGTTTTAGGCTAGGGCTCCCCTAGGCTAAGGCTAGGGCTCCCCTAGCCTTTAGGCTAGGGCAACCTTAGGCTTTAGGCTAGGGCTCCCCTAGGCTAAGGCTAGGTCTCCCCTAGGCTAAGGCTAGGGCTCCTCTAGCCTTTAGGCTACGCCTCCCCCAGGCTTTAGGCTAGGGGTCCCCTAGGCTAAGGCTAAGGCTCCAGGAGCCTTTAGGCTAGGGCACCCCTAGGCTTTAGGCTTTAGGCTAGGGCACCCCTAGGCTAATGCTAGGGCTCCCCTAGCCTTTAGGCTAAGGCACCCCTAGGCTTTAGGCTTTAGGTAGAGCTCCACTAGGCTAAGGCTAGGGCTCCCCTAGCCTTTAGGCTTGGGCTCTCCTCGGTATTAGGCTAGGACTCCCCTAGGCTAAGGCTAGGGCTCCCCTAGCCTTTAGGCTAGGGCACCCCAGACTTTAGGCTACGGGTCCCCTAGGCTATGGCTAGGACTCCCGTAGCCTGAGGCTAGGGCACCCCTCGGCTTTAGGCTAGGGCTCCCCTAGGCTAAGGCTAGGGCTCCCCTAGCCTTTAGGCTAGGGCACCCCTAGGCTTTAGGCTTTAGGCTAGGGCTCCCCTAGGATAAGGCTAGGGATCCCCTTGCCTTTAGGCTAGGGCACCCCTAGGCTTTAGGATTTAGGCTTGGGCTCCTCTAGGCTAACGCTAGGGCTCCCCTAGCCTTTAGGCTACGGTACCCCTAGGCTTTAGGCTTTAGGCTAGAGCTCCACTAGGGTAAGGCTAGGGCTCCCCTAGCCTTTAGGCTAGGGCTCTCCTAGGTTTTAGGCTAGGACGCGCTTATGCTAAGGCTAGGGCTCCCCTAGCCGTTAGGCTAGGGCACCACAGACTTTAGGCTAGGGCTCCCCTAGGCTATGGCTAGGGCTCCCTTAGCCTTTAGGCTAGGGCACACCTAGGCTTTAGGCTTTAGGCTACGGCTCCCCTAGGCTAATGCTAGGGCTCCCCTAGCCTTTAGGCTAGGGCTCCCCTAGGCTTTAGGCTAGGGCTCCCCTAGACTGAGGCTAGGGCTCCCCTAGCCTTTAACCTAGGGCACCCCTAGGCTTTAGGCTAGGGCTCCCCTAGGCTAAGACTAGGGCTCCCCTAGCCTTTAGGCTAGGGCACACCTAGGCTTTAGGCTAGGGCTCTCCTAGGCTAACGCTAGGGCTCCCCTTGTCTTTAGGCTAGGGCACCCCTAGGCTTTAGGCCTTAGGCTAGAACTCCCATAGGCTAAGGCTAGGGATCCCCTAGCCTTTAGGCTAGGGCAACCCTAGGCTTTAGGCTAGGGCTCCCCTAGGCTAAGGCTAGGACTCCCCTAGGCTAAGGCTAGGACTCCCCTAGCTGTTAGCCTGAGGCACCCCAGACTTTAGGCTAGGGCTCCCCTAGGCTATGGCTAGGGCTCCCGTAGCCTCAGGCTAGGACACCCCTCAGCTTTAGACTAGGGCTCCCCTAGGCTAAGGCTAGGGCTCCCCTAGCCTTTAGGCTAGGGCACCCCTAGGCTTTAGGCTTTAGGCTAGGGCTCCCCTAGGCTAAGGCTAGGGATCCCCTTGCCTTTAGGCTAGGGCACCCCTAGGCTTTAGGCTAGGGTTCCCCTAGGTTATGGCTAGGACTCCCGTAGCCTGATGCTAGGGCACCCCTCGGCTTTAGGCTAGGGCTCCCCTAGGCTAAGGCTAGGGCTCCCCTAGTCTTTAGGCTAGGGCACCCCTAGGCTCTAGGCAAGGGCTCCCCTAGGCTAAGGCGAGGGCTCCCCTAGGCTTTAGGCTATGGCACCCCTAGGCTTTAGGCTTTAGGCTAGAGCTCCCCTAGGCTAAGGCTAGGGATCCCCTAGCCTTTAGGCTAGGGCACCCCTAGGCTTTAGGCTAGGGCTCCCCTAGGCTAAGGCTAGGGCTCCCCTAGCCTTTAACCTAGGGCACCCCTAGGCTTTAGGCTAGGGCTCCCCTAGGCTAAGACTAGGGCACTCCTAGCCTTTAGGCTAGGGCACACCTAGGCTTTAGGCTAGGGCTCCCCTAGGCTAACGCTAGGGCTCCCCTTGTCTTTAGGCTAGGGCACCCCTAGGCTTTAGGCTTTAGGCTAGAGCTCCCATAGGCTAAGGCTAGGGATCCCCTTGCCTTTAGGCTAGGGCACCCCTACGCTTTAGGCTAGGGCTCCCCTAGGCTAAGGCTAGGGCTCCCATAGCCTTTAGGCTAGGGCACCCCTAGGCTAAGGCTAGGGCTCCCCTAGGCTAAGGCTAGGGGTCCCCTAGCCTTTAGGCTAGGGCACCCCTAGGCTTTAGGGTAGGGCTCCCCTAGGCTAAGGCTAGGGCTCCCATAGCCTTTAAGCTAGGGCACCCCTAGGCTTTATGCTAGGGCACGCCTAGGCTAAGGCTAGGGCTCCCCTAGGCTAAGGCTAGGGCTCCCCTAGCCTTTGGGCTAGGGCCCCCCTAGGCTAAGGCTAGGGCTCCCCTAGCCTTTAGGCTAGGGCACCCCTAGGCTTTAGGCTAGGGC
The DNA here is from genome assembly GCF_050624435.1 of Tenrec ecaudatus. Classification (NCBI taxonomy): domain Eukaryota; kingdom Metazoa; phylum Chordata; class Mammalia; order Afrosoricida; family Tenrecidae; genus Tenrec; species Tenrec ecaudatus. The sequence goes on from NW_027458110.1 coordinate 25,620, forward strand.
TCCCGTAGGCTAAGGCTAGGGCTCCCCTGGCCTTTAGGCTAGGGCACCCCTAGGCTTTAGGCTAGGGCTCCCCTAGGCTAAGGCTAGGGCTCCCTTACCTGTAGGCTAGTGCACCCCTAGGTTTTAGGCTTTAGGCTAGGGCTCCCCTAGGATAAGGCTAGGGCTCCCCTAATCTTTAGGGTAGGGCACCCCTAGGCTTTAGGCTAGGGCTCCCCTAGGCTAAGGCTAGGGCACCCCTAGGCTTTAGGCTAGGGCTCCCCTAGGCTAAGGCTAGGGCACCCCTAGGCTTTAGGCTTTAGGCTAGGGCTCCCCTAGGCTAAGGCTAGGGATCCCCTTGCCTTTAGGCTAGGGCACCCCTAGGCTTTAGGATTTAGGCTTGGGCTCCTCTAGGCTAACGCTAGGGCTCCCCTAGCCTTTAGGCTACGGTACCCCTAGGCTTTAGGCTTTAGGCTAGAGCTCCACTAGGGTAAGGCTAGGGCTCCCCTAGCCTTTAGGCTAGGGCTCTCCTAGGTTTTAGGCTAGGACTCGCTTATGCTAAGGCTAGGGCTCCCCTAGCCGTTAGGCTAGGGCACCCCAGACTTTTGGCTAGGGCTCCCCTAGGCTATGGCTAGGGCTCCCTTAGCCTTTAGGCTAGGGCACACCTAGGCTTTAGGCTTTAGGCTACGGCTCCCCTAGGCTAATGCTAGGGCACCCCTAGGCTTTAGGCTAGGGCTCCCCTAGGCTAAGGCTAGGGCACCCCTAGGCTTTAGGCTAGGGCTCCCCTAGGCTAAGGCTAGGGCACACCTAGGCTTTAGGCTAGGGCTCCCCTAGGCTAAGGCTAGGGCTCCCTTAGCCTTTAGGCTAGGGCACCCCTAGGCTTTAGGCTTTAGGCTAGGGCTCCCCTAGGCTAAGGCTAGGGATCCCCTAGCTTTAGGCTAGGGCACCCCTAGGCTTTAGGGTAGGGCTCCCCAAGGCTAAGGCTAGGGCACCCCTAGGCTTTAGGCTAGGGCTCCCCTAGGCTAAGGCTAGGGCTCCCCTAGCCTTTAGGCTAGGCACCTCTAGGCTTTAGGCTAGGGCACCCATATGCTAAAGCTAGCGGTCCCCTAGTCTTCGGCTAGGGCACCCCTAGGCTCTAGGCCAGGGATCCCCTAGGCTAAGGCGAGGGCTCCCCTATGCTTTAGGCTAGGGCACCCCTAGGCTTTAGGCTTTAGTCTAGGGCTCCCATAGGCTAAGGCTAGGGATCCCCTAGCCTTTAGGCTAGGGCACCCCTAGGCTTTAGGCTAGGGCTCCCCTAGCTAAGGCTAGGCCTCCCCTAGCCTTTAGGCTAGGGCACCCCTAGGCTTTAGGCTAGGGCTCCCCTAGGCTAAGGCTAGGGCTACCCTAGCCTTTAGGCTAGGGCACCCCTAGGCTTTAGGCTTTAGGCAAGGGCTCCCCTAGGCTAAGGCTAGGGCTCCCCTAGCCTTTAGGCTAGGGCACCCCTAGGCTTTAGGTTTTAGGCTAGGGCTCCCCTAGGCTAAGGCTAGGGCTCCCCTAGCCTTTAGGCTAGGGCAACCTTAGGCTTTAGGCTAGGGCTCCCCTAGGCTAAGGCTAGGTCTCCCCTAGGCTAAGGCTAGGGCTCCTCTAGCCTTTAGGCTACGCCTCCCCCAGGCTTTAGGCTAGGGGTCCCCTAGGCTAAGGCTAAGGCTCCAGGAGCCTTTAGGCTAGGGCACCCCTAGGCTTTAGGCTTTAGGCTAGGGCACCCCTAGGCTAATGCTAGGGCTCCCCTAGCCTTTAGGCTAAGGCACCCCTAGGCTTTAGGCTTTAGGTAGAGCTCCACTAGGCTAAGGCTAGGGCTCCCCTAGCCTTTAGGCTTGGGCTCTCCTCGGTATTAGGCTAGGACTCCCCTAGGCTAAGGCTAGGGCTCCCCTAGCCTTTAGGCTAGGGCACCCCAGACTTTAGGCTACGGGTCCCCTAGGCTATGGCTAGGACTCCCGTAGCCTGAGGCTAGGGCACCCCTCGGCTTTAGGCTAGGGCTCCCCTAGGCTAAGGCTAGGGCTCCCCTAGCCTTTAGGCTAGGGCACCCCTAGGCTTTAGGCTTTAGGCTAGGGCTCCCCTAGGATAAGGCTAGGGATCCCCTTGCCTTTAGGCTAGGGCACCCCTAGGCTTTAGGATTTAGGCTTGGGCTCCTCTAGGCTAACGCTAGGGCTCCCCTAGCCTTTAGGCTACGGTACCCCTAGGCTTTAGGCTTTAGGCTAGAGCTCCACTAGGGTAAGGCTAGGGCTCCCCTAGCCTTTAGGCTAGGGCTCTCCTAGGTTTTAGGCTAGGACGCGCTTATGCTAAGGCTAGGGCTCCCCTAGCCGTTAGGCTAGGGCACCACAGACTTTAGGCTAGGGCTCCCCTAGGCTATGGCTAGGGCTCCCTTAGCCTTTAGGCTAGGGCACACCTAGGCTTTAGGCTTTAGGCTACGGCTCCCCTAGGCTAATGCTAGGGCTCCCCTAGCCTTTAGGCTAGGGCTCCCCTAGGCTTTAGGCTAGGGCTCCCCTAGACTGAGGCTAGGGCTCCCCTAGCCTTTAACCTAGGGCACCCCTAGGCTTTAGGCTAGGGCTCCCCTAGGCTAAGACTAGGGCTCCCCTAGCCTTTAGGCTAGGGCACACCTAGGCTTTAGGCTAGGGCTCTCCTAGGCTAACGCTAGGGCTCCCCTTGTCTTTAGGCTAGGGCACCCCTAGGCTTTAGGCCTTAGGCTAGAACTCCCATAGGCTAAGGCTAGGGATCCCCTAGCCTTTAGGCTAGGGCAACCCTAGGCTTTAGGCTAGGGCTCCCCTAGGCTAAGGCTAGGACTCCCCTAGGCTAAGGCTAGGACTCCCCTAGCTGTTAGCCTGAGGCACCCCAGACTTTAGGCTAGGGCTCCCCTAGGCTATGGCTAGGGCTCCCGTAGCCTCAGGCTAGGACACCCCTCAGCTTTAGACTAGGGCTCCCCTAGGCTAAGGCTAGGGCTCCCCTAGCCTTTAGGCTAGGGCACCCCTAGGCTTTAGGCTTTAGGCTAGGGCTCCCCTAGGCTAAGGCTAGGGATCCCCTTGCCTTTAGGCTAGGGCACCCCTAGGCTTTAGGCTAGGGTTCCCCTAGGTTATGGCTAGGACTCCCGTAGCCTGATGCTAGGGCACCCCTCGGCTTTAGGCTAGGGCTCCCCTAGGCTAAGGCTAGGGCTCCCCTAGTCTTTAGGCTAGGGCACCCCTAGAATCTAGGCAAGGGCTCCCCTAGGCTAAGGCGAGGGCTCCCCTAGGCTTTAGGCTATGGCACCCCTAGGCTTTAGGCTTTAGGCTAGAGCTCCCCTAGGCTAAGGCTAGGGATCCCCTAGCTTTAGGCTAGGGCACCCATAGGCTTTAGGGTAGGGCTCCCCTAGGCTAAGGCTAGGGCACCCCTAGGCTTTAGGCTAGGGCTCCACTAGGCTAAGGCTAGGGCTCCCCTAGCCTTTAGGCTAGGCACCTCTAGGCTTTAGGCTAGGGCTCCCCTATGCTAAGGCTGGGGTCCCCTAGTCTTTAGGCTAGGGCACCCCTAGGCTCTAGGGTAGGGATCCCCTAGGCTAAGGCGAGGGCTCCCCTAGGCTTTAGGCTAGGGCTCCCCTACCCTTTAGGCTAGGCACCTCTAGGCTTTATGCTTGGGCTCCCCTAGGCTAACGCTAGGGCTCCCCTAGTCTTTAGGCTAGGGCAACCCTAGGCTTTAGGCTAGGGCTCCCCTAGGCTAAGACTAGGGCTATCCTAGCCTTTAGGCTAGGGCACCCCTAGGCTTTAGGCTTTAGGCAAGGGCTCCCCTAAGCTAAGGCTAGGGATCCCCTAGCCTTTAGGCTAGGGCACCCCTAGGCTTTAGGTTTTAGGCTAGGGTTCCCCTAGGGAAAGGCTAGGGCTCCCCTAGCCTTTAGGCTAGGGCAACCTTAGGCTTTAGGCTAGGGCTCCCCTAGGCTAAGGCTAGGGCTCCCCTAGCCTTTAAGCTAGGGCACCCCTAGGCTTTAGGCTAGGGCATGCCTAGGCTACGGCTAGCGCTCCCCTAGGCTTTAGGCTAGGGCTCCCCTAGGCTAAGGCTAGGACACCCGTAGCGTTTCGGCTAGAGCACCCCTAGGCTTTAGGCTAGGGCTCCCCTAGGATAAGGCTAGGTCTCCCCTAGCCTTTAGTTAGGGCACCCCTAGGCTTTAGGCTAGGGCTCCCCTAGGCTAAGGCTAGGGCTCCCCTAGCCTTTGGGTTAGGGCCCCCCTAGGCTAAGGCTAGGGCTCCCCTAGCCTTTAGGCTAGGGCACACCTAGGCTTTAGGCTAGAGCTCCCCTAGGCTAAGGCTAGTGCTCCCCTGGCCTTTAGGCTAGGGCACCCCTAGGCTTTAGGCTAGGGCTCCCGTAGGCTAAGGCTAGGGCACCCCTAGGCTTTAGGCTAGGGCTCCCCTAGGCTAAGGCTAGGGCTCGCTTACCTGTAGGCTAGGGCACCCCTAGGTTTTAGGCTTTAGGCTAGGGCTCCCATAGGCTAAGGCTAGGGATCCCCTAGCTTTAGGCTAGGACACGCCTAGGATTTAGGCTAGGGCTCCCCTAGGCTAAGGTTAGGGCTCCCCTAACCTTTAGGCTAGGCCACCCCTAGGCTTTAGGCTAGGGCTCCCCTAGGCTAAGGCTAGGGCAGCCCTAGGCTTTAAACTAGGGCTCCCCTAGGCTAAGGCTAGGGCTCCCCTAGCCTTTAGGCTAGGGCACCCCTAGGCTTTAGGCTTTAGGCTAGAGCTCCCCTAGGCTAAGGCTAGGGATCCCCTAGCTTTAGGCTAGGGCACCCATAGGCTTTAGGGTAGGGCTCCCCTAGGCTAAGGTTAGGGCACCCCTAGGCTTTAGGCTAGGGATCCCCTAGGCTAAGGCTAGGGCTCCCCTAGCCTTTAGGCTAGGCACCTCTAGGCTTTAGGCTAGGGCTCCCCTATGCCAAGGCTGGGGTCCCCTAGTCTTTAGGGTAGGGCACCCCTAGGCTGTAGGCTAGGGCACCCCTAGGCTGTAGGCTAGGGCACCCCTAGGCTTTAGGCTTGGGCTCCCCTAGGCTAACGCTAGGGCTCCCCTAGTCTTTAGGCTAGGGCTCCCCTAGTCTTTAGGCTAGGGCAACCCTAGGCTTTAGGCTAGGGCTCCCCTAGGCTAAGGGTAGGGCTATCCTTGCCTTTAGGCTAGGGCACCCCTAGGCTTTAGGCAAGGGCTCCCCTATGCTAAGGCTAGGGATCCCCTAGCCTTTAGCCTAAGGCACCCCTAGGCTTTAGGTTTTAGGCTAGGGTTCCCCTAGGCTAAGGCTAGGGCTCCCCTAGCCTTTAGGCTAGGGCAACCTTAGGCTTTAGGCTAGGGCTCCCCTAGGCTTAGGCTAGGGCTCCCCTAGCCTTTAGGCTAGGGCACCCCTAGGCTTTAGGCTAGGGCACCCCTAGGCTTTAGGCTAGGGCTCCCCTAGGCTAAGGCTAGGGCTCCCCTAGCCTTTAACCTAGGGCACCCCTAGGCTTTAGGCTAGGGCTCCCCTAGGCTAAGACTAGGGCTCCCCTAGCCTTTAGGCTAGGGCACACCTAGGCTTTAGGCTAGGGCTCCCCTAGGCTAAGGCTAGGGCTCCCCTAGCCTTTTTTAGGCTAGGGCACACCTAGGCTTTAGGCTTTAGGCAAGGGCTCCCCTAGGCTAAGGCTAGGGATCCCCTAGACTTTAGGCTAGGGCACCCCTAGGCTTTAGGTTTTAGGCTAGGGCTCCCCTAGGCTAAGGCTAGGGCTCCCCTAGCCTTTAGGCTAGGGCAAACTTAGGCTTTAGGCAAGGGCTCCCCTAGGCTAAGGCTAGGGCTCCCCTAGCCTTTAGGCTAGGGCAACCCTAGGCTTTAGGCTAGGCCTCCCCTAGGCTAAGGCTAGGGCTCCTCTAGCCTTTAGTCTTGGGCTCTCCTAGGTTTTAGGCTAGAACTCCCCTAGGCTAAGGCTAGGACTCCCCTAGCTGTTAGGCTAGGGCACCCCAGACTTTAGGCTAGGGCTCCCCTGGGCTATGGCTAGGTCTCCCCTAGCCTTCAGGCTAGGGCACCCCTAGGCTTTAGGCTTTAGGCTAGGGCTCCCCTAGGCTAAGGCTAGGGATCCCCTTGCCTTTAGGCTAGGGCACCCCTAGGCTTTAGGCTAGGGCTCCCCTAGGCTAAGGCTAGGGCTCCCCTAGCCTTTAGGCTAGGGCACCCCTAGGCTAAGGCTAGGGGTCCCCTAGCCTTTAGGCTAGGGCACCCCTAGGCTTTAGGATAGGGCTCCCCTAGGCTAAGGCTAGGGCTCCCCTAGCCTTTAAGCCAGGTTACGCCTAGGCTTTAGGCTAGGGCACGCCTAGGAAAGGCTAGGGCTCCCCTAGGCTAAGGCTAGGGCTCCCCTAGCCTTTGGGCTAGGGCCCCCCTAGGCTAAGGCTAGGGCTCCTCTAGCCTTTAGGCTAGGGCACCCCTAGGCTTTAGGCTAGGGCTCACCTAGGCTAAGGCTAGTGCTCCCCTGGCCTTTAGGCTAGGCCACCCCTAGGTTTTGGCTAGGGCTCCCTTAGGCTAAGGCTAGGGCACCCCTGGCCTTTAGGCTAGGGCACCCCTAGGCTTTAGGCTAGCGCTCCCCTAGGCTAAGGCTAGGGCTCCCTTACCTGTTGGCTAGGGCACCCCTAGGTTTAGGCTTTAGGCTAGGGCTCCCCTAGGCTAAGGCTAGGGATCCCCTAGCTTTAGGCAAGGGCACCCCTAGGATTTAGGCTAGGGCTCCCCTAGGCTAAGGCTAGGGCTCCCCTAACCTTTAGGGTAGGGCACCCGTAGGCTTTAGGCTAGGGCTCCCCTAGGATAAGGCTAGGGCACCCCTAGGCTTTAGGCTAGGGCTCCCCTAGGCTAAGGCTAAGGCACCCCTAGGCTTTAGGCTAGGGCTCCCCTAGGCTAAGGCTAGGGCTCCCCTAGCCTTTAGGCTAGGCACCTCTATGCTTTAAGCTAGGGCTCCCCTAAGCTAAGGCTAGGGCTCCCCTAGCCTTTAGGCTAGGGCACCCCTAGGCTTTAGGCTTTAGGCTAGGGCTCCCCTAGGTTAAGGCTAGGGATCCCCTTGCCTTTAGGCTAGGGCACCCCTAGGCTTTAGGCTTTAGGCTTGGGCTCCTCTAGGCTAACGCTAGGGCTCCCCTAGCCTTTAGGCTACGGTACCCCTAGGTTTTAGGCTTTAGGCTAGAGCTCCACTAGGCTAAGCTAGGGCTCCCCTAGCCTTTAGGCTAGGGCTCTCCTAGGTTTTAGGCTAGGACTCCCTTATGCTAAGGCTAGGACTCCCCTAGCCGTTAGGCTAGGGCACCCCAGACTTTATGCTAGGGCTCCCCTAGGCTATGGCTAGGGCTCCCCTAGCCTTTAGGCTAGGGCACCCCTTGGCTTTAGGCTAGGGCTCCCCTAGGCTAAGGGTAGGGCTCCCCTAGACTTTAGGCTAGGGCACCCCTAGGCTTTATGCTTTAGGCTAGAGCTCCCCTAGGCTAATGCTAGGGATCCCCTAGCCTCTAGGCTAGCGCACCCCTAGGCTTTAGGCTAGGGCTCCCCTAGGCTAAGGCTAGGGCTCCCCTAGTCTTTAGGCTAGGGCACCCCTAGGCTTTAGGCTAGGGCTCCCCTAGGCTAAGGCTAGGGGTCCCCTAGCCTTTAGGCTAGGGCAGCCCTAGGCTTTAGGCTAGGGCTCCCCTAGGCTAAGGCTAGGGCTCCCCTAGCCTTTAACATAGGGCACCCCTAGGCTATAGGCTAGGGCTCCCCTAGGCTAAGGCTAGGGTTTCCCTAGGCTAAGGCTCGGCCTCCCCTAGGCTTTAGGCTAGGGCACCCCTAGGGTAAGGCTAAGGCTCCGGTAGCGTTTAGGCTAGGGAAACCACTAGGCTCTAGGCTTTAGGCTCGGCCTCCCCTAGGCTTTAGGCTAGGGCTCCCCTAGGCTAAGGCTAAGGTTCCGGTAGCCTTTAGGCTAGGGAAACCCCTAGGCTCTAGGCTTTAGGCTAGGGCTCCCCTAGGCTTTAGGTAGGGCTCCCATAGGCTAAGGCTAGGGCTCCCCTAGCCTGTAGGCTAGGGCAACCCTAGGCTTTAGGCTAGGGATCTCCTAGGCTAAGGCTAGGGCTCCCCTGGATTTTAGCTAGGGTACCCCTAGGCTTTAGGCTTTAGGCTAAGGCTCCCCTAGGCTAAGGCTAGGGCTCCCCTAGCCTTTAGGCTGGGGCACCCCTAGGCTTTAGGATAGGGCTCCTCTAGGCTAAGGCTAGGGCTCCCCTAGCCTTTAGGCTAGGGCACCCTTAGGCTTTAGGCTAGGGCTCCCCTAGGCCAAGGCTAGGGCTCCCCTAGCCTTAGGCTAGGGCACTCCTAGGATTTAGGCTAGGGCTCCCATAGGCTAAGGCTAGGGCTCCCACAGCCTTTAGGCTAGGGCACCCCTAGGTTTTAGACTAGGGCTCCACTAGGCTAAGGCTAGGGGTCCCCTAGTCTATAGGCTAGGGCACCCCTAGGCCTTATGCTAGGCTCCCCTAAGCTAAGGCTAGGGGTCCCCTAGCCTTTGGGCTAGGGTCCCCCTAGGCTAAGGCTAGGGCTCCCCTAGACTTTAGGCTAGGGCACACATAGGCTTTAGGCTAGGGCCCCCCTAGGCTTTAGGCTTTAGGCTAGGGCTCCCCTAGGCTAAGGCTAGGGATCCCCTAGCTTTTGGCTAGGGCTCTCCTCGGTTTTAGGCTAGGACTCCCCTAGGCTAAGGCTAGCGCTCGCCTAGCCGTTAGGCTAGGGCACCCCAGACTTTAGCCTAGGGCTCCCCTAGGCTATGGCTAGGGCTCCCGTAGCCTGAGGCTAGGGCACTCCTCGGCTTTAGGCTAGGGCTCCCCTAGGCTAAGGCTAGGGCCCCCCTAGGCTAAGGCTAGGGCCCCCCTAGCCTTTAGGCTAGGGCACCACTAGGCTTTAGGCTTTAGGCTAGGGCTCCCCTAGGCTAAAGCTAGGGCTCCCCTAGCCTTTAGGCTAGGGCACACATAGGCTTTAGGCTAGGGCCCCCCTAGGCTTTAGGCTTTAGGCTAGGGCTCCCCTAGGCTAAGGCTAGGGATCCCCTAGCTTTAGGCTAGGGCTCTCCTCGGTTTTAGGCTAGGACTCCCCTAGGCTAAGGCTAGGGCTCGCCTAGCCGTTAGGCTAGGGCACCCCAGACTTTAGGCTAGGGCTCCCCTAGGCTATGGCTAGGGCTCCCGTAGCCTGAGGCTAGGGCACCCCTCGGCTTTAGGCTAGGGCTCCCCTAGGCTAAGGCTAGGGCCCCCCTAGCCTTTAGGCTAGGGCACCAGTAGGCTTTAGGCTTTAGGCTAGGGCTCCCCTAGGCTAAAGCTAGGGCCCCCCTAGCCTTTAGGCTAGGGCACCCCTAGGCTTTAGGCTAGGGCTCCCCTAGGCTAAGGCTAGGACTCCCCTAGCCTTTAGGCTAGGGCACCCCTAGGCTTTAGGCTTTAGGCTTTAGGCTAGCGCTCCCCTAGGCTAAGGCTAGGGCTCCCCCAGACATTAGGCTAGGGCACCCCAGGCTTTAGGCTAGGGCTCCCCTAGGCTAAGACTAAGGCTCCGGTAGCCTTTAGGCTAGGGAAACCCCTAGGCTTTAGGCTTTAAGCTAGGGCTCCCCTAGGCTAAGGCTAGGCGTCCCCTAGGCTTTAGGCTAGGGCTCCCCTAGGCTAAGGCTAGGGCTACCGTGAATTTTAGCTTGGGTACCCTTAGGCTTTAGGCTAGGGCTCCCCTAGGCTAAGGCTAGGGTTCCCCTGGCATTTAGGCTAGGGCACCCCGAGGCTTTAGGCTTTAGGAAAGGGCTCCCCTAGGCTAAGGCTAGGGCTCCCCTAGCATTTAGGCTAGGGCACCCCTAGGCTTTAGGCTAGGGCTCCCCTAGGCTAAGGCTAGGGCTCGCTTACCTGTAGGCTAGGGCACCCCTCGGATTTAGGCTAGGGCTCCCCTAGGCTAAGGTTAGGGCTCCCCTAGCCTTTAGGCTAGGGAACCCCTAGGCTTTAGGCTTTAGGCTAGAGCTCCCCTAGGCTAAGGCTAGGGATCCCCTAGCTTTAGGCTAGGGCACCCATACGCTTTAGGGTAGGGCTCCCCTAGGCTAAGGCTAGGGCACCCCTAGGCTTTAGGCTAGGGCTCCCCTAGGCTAAGGCTAAGGCTCCGGTAGCCTTTAGGCTAGGGAAACCCCTAGGCTCTAGGCTTTAGGCTAGGGCTCCCCTAGGCTTTAGGTAGGGCTCCCATAGGCTAAGGCTAGGGCTCCCCTAGCCTGTAGGCTAGGGCAACCCTAGGCTTTAGGCTAGGGATCCCCTAGGCTAAGGCTAGGGCTCCCCTGGATTTTAGCTAGGGTACCCCTAGGCTTTAGGATTTAGGCTAAGGCTCCCCTAGGCTAAGGCTAGGGCTCCCCTAGCCTTTAGGCTGGGGCACCCCTAGGCTTTAGGATAGGGCTCCTCTAGGCTAAGGCTAGGGCTCCCCTAGCCTTTAGGCTAGGGCACCCTTAGGCTTTAGGCTAGGGCTCCCCTAGGCCAAGGCTAGGGCTCCCCTAGCCTTAGGCTAGGGCACTCCTAGGATTTAGGCTAGGGCTCCCATAGGCTAAGGCTAGGGCTCCCACAGCCTTTAGGCTAGGGCACCCCTAGGTTTTAGACTAGGGCTCCACTAGGCTAAGGCTAGGGGTCCCCTAGTCTATAGGCTAGGGCACCCCTAGGCCTTAGGCTAGGCTCCCCTAAGGTAAGGCTAGGGGTCCCCTAGCCTTTGGGCTAGGGTCCCCCTAGGCTAAGGCTAGGGCTCCCCTAGACTTTAGGCTAGGGCACACATAGGCTTTAGGCTAGGGCCCCCCTAGCTTTAGGCTTTAGGCTAGGGCTCCCCTAGGCTAAGGCTAGGGATCCCCTAGCTTTTGGCTAGGGCTCTCCTCGGTTTTAGGCTAGGACTCCCCTAGGCTAAGGCTAGCGCTCGCCTAGCCGTTAGGCTAGGGCACTCCAGACTTTAGCCTAGGGCTCCCCTAGGCTATGGCTAGGGCTCCCGTAGCCTGAGGCTAGGGCACTCCTCGGCTTTAGGCTAGGGCTCCCCTAGGCTAAGGCTAGGGCCCCCCTAGGCTAAGGCTAGGGCCCCCCTAGCCTTTAGGCTAGGGCACCACTAGGCTTTAGGCTTTAGGCTAGGGCTCCCCTAGGCTAAAGCTAGGGCTCCCCTAGCCTTTAGGCTAGGGCACACATAGGCTTTAGGCTAGGGCCCCCCTAGGCTTTAGGCTTTAGGCTAGGGCTCCCCTAGGCTAAGGCTAGGGATCCCCTAGCTTTAGGCTAGGGCTCTCCTCGGTTTTAGGCTAGGACTCCCCTAGGCTATGGCTAGGGCTCCCGTAGCCTGAGGCTAGGGCACCCCTCGGCTTTAGGCTAGGGCTCCCCTAGGCTAAGGCTAGGGCCCCCCTAGCCTTTAGGCTAGGGCACCACTAGGCTTTAGGCTTTAGGCTAGGGCTCCCCTAGGCTAAAGCTAGGGCCCCCCTAGCCTTTAGGCTAGGGCACCCCTAGGCTTTAGGCTAGGGCTCCCCTAGGCTAAGGCTAGGACTCCCCTAGCCTTTAGGCTAGGGCACCCCTAGGCTTTAGGCTTTAGGCTTTAGGCTAGCGCTCCCCTAGGCTAAGGCTAGGGCTCCCCCAGACATTAGGCTAGGGCACCCCAGGCTTTAGGCTAGGGCTCCCCTAGGCTAAGACTAAGACTCCGGTAGCCTTTAGGCTAGGGAAACCCCTAGGCTTTAGGCTTTAAGCTAGGGCTCCCCTAGGCTAAGGCTAGGCGTCCCCTAGGCTTTAGGCTAGGGCTCCCCTAGGCTAAGGCTAGGGCTACCGTGAATTTTAGCTTGGGTACCCTTAGGCTTTAGGCTAGGGCTCCCCTAGGCTAAGGCTAGGGTTCCCCTGGCATTTAGGCTAGGGCACCCCGAGGCTTTAGGCTTTAGGCTAGGGCTCCCCTAGGCTAAGGCTAGGGCTCCCCTAGCATTTAGGCTAGGGCACCCCTAGGCTTTAGGCTAGGGCTCCCCTAGGCTAAGGCTAGGGCTCGCTTACCTGTAGGCTAGGGCACCCCTAGGATTTAGGCTAGGGCTCCCCTAGGCTAAGGTTAGGGCTCCCCTAGCCTTTAGGCTAGGGCACCCCTAGGCTTTAGGCTAGAGCTCCCCTAGGCTAAGGCTAGGGATCACCTAGCTTTAGGCTAGGGCACCCATAGGTTTAGGGTAGGGCTCCCCTAGGCTAAGGCTAGGGCACCCCTAGGCTTTAGGCTAGGGCTCCCCTAGGCTAAGGCTAGGGCTCCCCTAGCCTTTAGGCTAGGCACCTCTAGGCTTTAGGCTAGGGCTCCCCTATGCTAAGGCTGGGGGCCCCTAGTCTTTAGGCTAGGGCACCCCTAGGCTCTAGGCTAGGGATCCCCTAGGCTAAGGCGTGGGCTCCCCTAGGCTTTAGGCTAGGGCACCCCTAGCCTTTAGGCTAGGGCACCCCTAGGCTTTAGGCTTGGGCTCCCCTAGGCTAAAGCTAGGGCTCCCCTAGTCTTTAGGCTAGGGCAACCCTAGGCTTTAGGCTAGGGCTCCCCTAGGCTAAGGCTAGGGCTGTCCTAGCCTTTAGGCTAGGGCACCCCCAGGCTTTAGGCTTTAGACAAGGGCTCCCCTATGCTAAGGCTAGGGATCCCCTAGCCTTTAGGCTAGGGCACCCCTAGGCTTTAGGTTTTAGGCTAGGGTTCCCCTAGGCTAAGGCTAGGGCTCCCCTAGCCTTTAGGCTAGGGCAACCTTAGGCTTTAGGCTAGGGCTCCCCTAGGCTAAGGCTAGGGCTCCCCTAGCCTTTAAGCTAGGGCACCCCTAGGTTTTAGGCTAGGGCATGCCTAGGCTAAGGCTAGCGCTCCCCTAGGCTTTAGGCTAGGGCTCCCCTAGGCTAAGGCTAGGACACCCGTAGCGTTTCGTCTAGAGCACCCCTAGGCTTTAGGCTAGGGCTCCCCTAGGATAAGGCTAGGTCTCACCTAGCCTTTAGGCTAGGGCACCCCTAGGCTTTAGGCTAGGGCTCCCCTAGGCTAAGGCAAGGGCTCCCCTAGCCTTTGGGTTAGGGCCCCCCCTAGGCTAAGGCTAGGGCTCCCCTAGCCTTTAGGCTAGGGCACCCCTAGGCTCTAGGCTAGGGCTCCCCTAGGCTAAGGCTAGTGCTCCCTTGGCCTTTAGGCTAGGGCACCCCTAGGCTTTAAGCTAGGGCTCCCGTAGGCTAAGGCTAGGGCACCCCTAGGCTTTAGGCTAGGGCTCCCCTAGGCTAAGGCTAGGGCTCGCTTACCTGTAGGCTAGGGCACCCCTAGGTTTTAGGCTTTAGGCTAGGGCTCCCATAGGCTAAGGCTAGGGATCCCCTAGCTTTAGGCTAGGACACCCCTAGGATTTAGGCTAGGGCTCCCCTAGGCTAAGGTTAGGGCTCCCCTAACCTTTAGGCTAGGGCACCCCTAGGCTTTAGGCTAGGGCTCCCCTAGGCTAAGGCTAGGGCAGCCCTAGGCTTTAAACTAGGGCTCCCTTAGGCTAAGGCTAGGGCTCCCCTAGCCTTTAGGCTAGGGCACCCCTAGGCTTTAGGCTTTAAGCTAGAGCTCCCCTAGGCTAAGGCTAGGGATCCCCTAGCTTTAGGCTAGGGCACCCATAGGCTTTAGGTTAGGGCTCCCCTAGGCTAAGGCTAGAGCACCCCTAGGCTTTAGGCTAGGGCTCCCCTAGGCTAAGGCTAGGGCTCCCCTAGCCTTTAGGCTAGGCACCTCTAGGCTTTAGGCTAGGGCTCCCCTATGCTAAGGCTGGGGTCCCCTAGTCTTTAGGCTAGGGCACCCCTAGGCTCTAGGCTAGGGATCCCCTAGGCTAAGGCGAGGGCTCCCCTAGGCTTTAGGCTAGGGCACCCCTAGGCTTTAGGCTAGGGCACCCCTAGGCTTTAGGCTTGGGTTCCCCTAGGCTAACGCTAGGGCTCCCCTAGTCTTTAGGCTAGGGCTACCCTAGGCTTTAGGCTAGGGCTCCCCTAGGCTAAGGCTAGGACACCCCTAGGCTTTAGGCTAGGGCACCCCTAGGCTTTAGGCTTGGGCTCCCCTATGCTAAGGCTAGGGATCCCCTAGCCTTTAGGCTAGGGCACCCCTAGGCTTTAGGTTTTAGGCTAGGGTTCCCCTAGGCTAAGGCTAGGGCTCCCCTAGCCTTTAGGCTAGGGCAACCTTAGGCTTTAGGCTAGGGCTCCCGTAGGCTTAGGCTAGGGCTCCCCAGCCTTTAGGCTAGGGCAACCCTAGGCTTTAGGCTAGGCCTCCCATAGGCTAAGGCTAGGCCTCCCCTAGCCCTTAGGCTAGGGCACCCCTAGGCTTTAGGCTAGGGCAACCCTAGGCTTTAGGCTAGGGCTCCCCTAGGCTAAGGCTAGGGCTCCCCTAGCCTTTAACCTAGATCACCCCTAGGCTTTAAGCTAGGGCTCCCCTAGGCTAAGACTAGGGCTCCCCTAGCCTTTAGGCTAGGGCACACCTAGGCTTTAGGCTAGGGCTCCCCTAGGCTAAGGCTAGGGCTCCCCTAGCCTTTTTTAGGCTAGGGCACACCTAGGCTTTAGGCTTTAGGCAAGGGCTCCCCTGGGCTAAGGCTAGGGATCCCCTAGACTTTAGGCTAGGGCACCACTAGGCTTTAGGTTTTAGGCTAGGGCTTCCCTAGGCTAAGGCTAGGGTTCCCCTAGCCTTTAGGCTAGGGCAAACTTAGGCTTTAGGCAAGGGCTCCCCTAGGCTAAGGCTAGGGCTCCCCTAGCCTTTAGGCTAGGGCAACCCTAGGCTTTAGGCTAGGCCTCCCCTAGGCTAAGGCTAGGGCTCCTCTAGCCTTTAGTCTTGGGCTCTCCTAGGTTTTAGGCTAGAACTCCCCTAGGCTAAGGCTAGGACTCCCCTAGCTGTTAGGCTAGGGCACCCCAGACATTAGGCTAGGGCTCCCCTAGGCTATGGCTAGGGCTCCCGTAGCCTCAGGCTAGGGCACCCCCGGCATTCGGCTAGGGCTCCCCTAGGCTAAGGCTAGGGCTCCCCTAGCCTTTAGGCTAGGGCACCCCTAGGCTTTAGGCTTTAGGCTAGGGCTCACCTAGGCTAAGGCTAGGGATCCCCTTGCCTTTAGGCTAGGGCACCCCTAGGCTTTAGGCTAGGGCTCCCCTAGGCTAAGGCTAGGGCTCCCCTAGCCTTTAGGCTAGGGCACCCCTAGGCTAAGGCTAGGGCTCCCCTAGGCTAAGGCTAGGGGTCCCCTAGCCTTTAGGCTAGGGCACCCCTAGGCTTTAGGAAGGGCTCCCCTAGGCTAAGGCTAGGGCTCCCCTAGCCATTAAGCTAGGGCACCCCTAGGCTTTAGGGTAGGGGACGCCTAGGCTAAGGCTAGGGCTCCCCTAGGCTAAAGCTAGGGCTCCCCTAGCCTTTGGGCTAGGGCCCCCCTAGGCTAAGACTAGGGCTCCTCTAGCCTTTAGGCTAGGGCACCCCTAGGCTTTAGGCTAGCGCTCCCCTAGGCTAAGGCTAGGGCTCCCTTACCTGTTGGCTAGGGCACCCCTAGGTTTAGGATTTAGGCTAGGGCTCCCCTAGGCTAATGCTAGGGATCCCCTAGCTTTAGGCTAGGGCACCCCTAGGATTTAGGCTAGGGCTCCCCTAGGCTAAGGCTAGGGCTCCCCTAACCTTTAGGGTAGGGCACCCGTAGGCTTTAGGCTAGGGCTCCCCTAGGATAAGGCTAGGGCACCCCTAGGCTTTAGGCTAGGGCTCCCCTAGGCTAAGGCTAAGGCACCCCTAGGCTTTAGGCTAGGGCTCCCCTAGGCTAAGGCTAGGGCTCCCCTAGACTTTAGGCTAGGGCACCCCTAGGCTTTAGGCTTTAGGCTAGGGCTCCCCTAGGCTAAGGCTAGGGATCCCCTAGCTTTAGGCTAGGGCACCCCTAGGCTTTTGGGTAGGGCTCCCCTAGGCTAAGGCTAAGGCACCCCTAGGCTTTAGGCTAGGGCTCCCCTAGGCTAAGGCTAGGGCTCCCCTAGCCTTTAGGCTAAGCACCTCTAGGCTTTAAGCTAGGGCTCCCCTAAGCTAAGGCTAGGGGTCCCCAGTCTTTAGGCTAGGGCACCCCTAGGCTCTAGGCCAGGGATCCCGTAGGCTAAGGCGAGGGCTCCCCTAGGCTTTAGGCTAGGGCACCCCTAGGCTTTAGGCTTTAGGCTAGGGCTCCCATAGGCAAAGGCTAGGGATCCCCTAGCCTTTAGGCTAGGGCACCCCTAGGCTTTAGGCTAGGGCTCCCCTAGCTAAGGCTAGGCCTCCCCTAGCCTTTAGGCTAGGGCACCCCTAGGCTTTAGGCTAGGGCTCCCCTAGGCTAAGGCTAGGGTTTCCCTAGGCTAAGGCTCGGCCTCCCCTAGCCTTTAGGCTAGGGCACCCCTAGGCTTTAGGCTAGGGCTCCCCTAGGCTAAGGCTAGGGCTACCCTAGCCTTTAGGCTAGGGCACCCCTAGGCTTTAGGTTTTAGGCTAGGGCTCCCCTAGGCTAAGGCTAGGGCTCCCCTAGCCTTTAGGCTAGGGCAACCCTAGGCTTTAGGCTAGGCCTCCCCTAGGCTAAGGCTAGGGCTCCTCTAGCCTTTAGGCTACGCCACCCACAGGCTTTAGGCTAGGGGTCCCCTAGGCTAAGGCTACGGCTCCAGGAGCCTTTAGGCTAGGGCACCCCTAGGCTTTAGGCTTTAGGCTAGGGCACCCCTAGGCTAATGCTAGGGCTCCCCTAGCCTTTAGGCTAAGGCATCCCAAGGCTTTAGGCAGGGCTCCCCTAGGCTAACGCTAGGGCTCCCCTAGACTTTAGGTTAGGGCATCCCTAGGCTTTAGGCTTTAGGCTAGGGCTCCCCTAGGCTAACGCTAGCGCTCCCCTAGCGTTTAGGCTAAGGCACCCTTAGGCTTTAGGCTTTAGGTAGAGCTCCACTAGGCTAAGGCTAGGGCTCCCCTAGCCTTTAGGCTTGGGCTCTCCTCGGTTTTAGGCTAGGACTCCCCTAGGCTAAGGCTAGGGCTCCCCTAGCCGTTAGACTAGGGCACCCCAGACTTTAGGCTAGGGCTCCCCTTGGCTATGGCTAGGACTCCCGTAGCCTGAAGCTAGGGCACCCCTCGGCTTTAGGCTAGGGCTCCCCTAGCCTTTAGGCTAGGGCACCCCTAGGCTTTAGGCTTTAGGCTAGGGCTCCCCTAGGTTAAGGCTAGGGATCCCCTTGCCTTTAGGCTAGGGCACCCCTAGGCTTTAGGCTTTAGGCTTGGGCTCCTCTAGGCTAACACTAGGGCTCCCCTAGCCTTTAGGCTACGGTACCCCTAGGCTTTAGGCTTTAGGCTAGAGCTCCACTAGGCTAAGGCTAGGGCTCCCCTAGCCTTTAGGCTAGGGCTCTCCTAGGTTTTAGGCTAGGACTCCCTTATACTAAGGCTAGGGCTCCCCTAGCCGTTAGGTTAGGGCACCCCAGACTTTATGCTAGGGCTCCCCTAGGCGATGGCTAGGGCTCCCCTAGCCTTTAGGCTAGGGCACCCCTCGGCTTTAGGCTAGGGCTCCCCTAGGCTAAGGGTAGGGCTCCCCTAGCCTTTAGGCTAGGGCACCCCTAGGCTTTATGCTTTAGGCTAGGGCTCCCCTAGGCTAATGCTAGGGATCCCCTAGCATTTAGGCTAGGGCACCCCTAGGCTTTAGGCTAGGGCTCCCCTAGGCTAAGGCTAGGGCTCCCCTAGTCTTTAGGCTAGGGCACCCCTAGGCTTTAGGATAGGGCTCCCCTAGGTTAAGGCTAGGGGTCCCCTAGCCTTTAGGCTCGGGCACCCCTAGGCTTTAGGCTAGGGCTCCCCTAGGCTAAGGCTAGGGCTCCCACAGCCTTTAGGCTAGGGCACCCCTAGGTTTTAGACTAGGGCTCCACTCGGCTAAGGCTAGGGGTCCCCTAGTCTATAGGCTAGGGCACCCCTAGGCCTTAAGCTAGGCTCCCCTAAGCTAAGGCTAGGGGTCCCCTAGCCTTTCGGCTAGGGCCCCCCTAGGCTAAGGCTAGGGCTCCCCTAGACTTTAGGCTAGGGCACACATAGGCTTAAGGCTAGGGCCCCCCTAGGCTTTAGGCTTTAGGCTAGGGCTCCCCTAGGCTAAGGCTAGGGATCCCCTAGCTTTAGGCTAGGGCTCTCCTCGGTTTTAGGCTAGGACTCCCCTAGGCTAAGGCTAGGGCTCGCCTAGCCGTTAGGCTAGGGCACCCCAGACTTTAGGCTAGGGCTCCCCTAGGCTATGGCTAGGGCTCCCGTAGCCTGAGGCTAGGGCACCCCTCGGCTTTAGGCTAGGGCTCCCCTAGGCTAAGGCTAGGGCCCCCCTAGCCTTTAGGCTAGGGCACCACTAGGCTTTAGGCTTTAGGCTAGGGCTCCCCTAGGCTAAAGCTAGGGCTCCCCTAGCCTTTAGGCTAGGGCACCCCTAGGCTTTAGGCTAGGGCTCCCCTAGGCTAAGGCTAGGACTCCCCTAGCCTTTAGGCTAGGGCACCCCTAGGCTTTAGGCTTTAGGCTTTAGGCTAGGGCTCCCCTAGGCTAAGGCTAGGGCTCCCCCAGACATTAGGCTAGGGCACCCCAGGCTTTAGGCAATGGCTCCCCTAGGCTAAGAGTAAGGCTCCGGTAGCCTTTAGGCTAGGGAAACCCCTAGGCATTAGGCTTTAAGCTAGGGCTCCCCTAGGCTAAGGCTAGGCGTCCCCTAGGCTTTAGGCTAGGGCTCCCCTAGGCTAAGGCTAGGGCTCCCCTAGCCTTTAGGCTAGGGCACCCCTAGGCTTTAGTCTAGGGCTCCCCTAGGCTAAGGCTAGGGCTCCCGTGAATTTTAGCTTGGGTACCCTTAGGCTTTAGGCTAGGGCTCCCCTAGGCTAAGGCTAGGGTTCCCCTGGCATTTAGGCTAGGGCACCCCGAGGCTTTAGGCTTTAGGCTAGGGCTCCCCTAGGCTAAAGTTAGGTCTCCCCTAGCCTTTAGGCTAGGGCAACCCTAGGCTTTAGGCTAGGGCTTCCCTAGGCTAAGGCTAGGAGTCCCCTAGCCTTTAGGCTAGGGCACCCTAAGGCTTTAGGCTAGGGCTCCCCTAGGCTAAGGCTAGGGCTCCCCCAGCCATTAGGCTAGGGCACCCCTAGGCTTTAGGCTAGGGCTCCCCTAGGCTAAGGCTAGGGCTCCCCTGGATTTTAGCTAGGGTACCCCTAGGCTTTAGGCTAGGGTCCCCTAGGCTAAGCTAGGGCTCCCCTGGCCTGTAGGCTAGGGCACCCCTAGGCTTTAGGCTTTAGGCTAGGGCTCCCCGAGGCTAAGGCTAGGGATCCCCTAGCCTTTAGGCTAGGGCACCCCTAGGCTTTAGGCTAGGGCTCCCCTAGGCTAAGGCTAGGGCTCCCCTAGCCTTTAGGTTAGGGCTCCCCTAGGCTTTAGGCAAGGGCTCCCCTACGCTAAGGCTAGGGCTCCCCTAGCCTTTAGGCTAGGGTACCCCTAGGCTTCTGGCTAGGGCTCCCCTAGGCAAAGGCTAGGGCTCCCCTTGCCTTTAGCCTAGGGCACCCCTAGGCTTTAGGATAGGGCTCCTCTAGGCTAAGGCTAGGGCTCCCCTAGCCTTTAGACTAGGGCACCCTTAGACTTTAGGCTAGGGCTCCCCTAGGCCAAGGCTAGGGCTCCCCTAGCCTTTAGGCTAGGGCACCACTAGGATTTAGGCTAGGGCTCCCATAGGCTAAGGCTAGGGCTCCCCCAGGCTTTAGGCTAGGGCACCCCTAGGTTTTAGACTAAGGTTCCACTAAGCTAAGGCTAGGGGTCCCCTAGCCTTTGGGCAAGAGCCCCCCTACGCTAAGGCTAGGGCTCCCCTAGACTTTAGGCTAGGGCACACCTAGGCATTAGGCTAGGGCACCCCTAGGCTTTAGGCTTTAGGCTAGTGCTCCCCTAGGCTAAGGCTAGGGATCCCCTAGCTTTAGGCTAGGGCACCCCTCGGCTTTAGGCTAGGGCTCCCCTAGGCTAAGGCTTGGGCACCCCTAGACTTTAGGCTAGGGCTCCCCTAGGCTAAGGCTAGGGCTCCCCTAGCCTTTAGGCTAGGCACCTCTAGGCTTTAGGTTAGGGCTCCCCTATGCTAAGGCTAGGGATCCATTAGTCTTTAGGCTAGGGCACCCCTAGGCTTTAGGCTAGGGCTCCCCTAGGCTAAGGCTAGGGCTCCCCTAGCCTTTAGGCTAGGCACCTCTAGGCTTTAGGCTAGGGCTCCCCTATGCTAAGGCTAGGGGTCCATTAGTCTTTAGGCTAGGGCATCCCTAGGCTTTAGGCTTGGGCTCCCCTAGGCTTACGCTAGGGTACCCTTGTCTTTAGGCTAGGGCACCCCTAGACTTTAGGCTTTAGGCTAGGGCTCCCATAGGCTAAGGCTAGGGATCCCCTAGCCTTTAGGCTAGGGCACCCCTAGGCTTTAGGCTAGGGCTCCCCTAGCTAAGGCTAGGCCTCCCCTAGCCTTTAGGCTAGGCCACTCCTAGGCTTTACGCTAGGGCTCCCCTAGGCTAAGGCTAGGGTTTCCCTAGGCTAAGGCTAGGCCTCCCCTAGCCTTTAGGCTAGGGCACCCCTAGGCTTAGGCCTGGGCTCCCCTACGCTAAGGCTAGGGCTACCCTAGCCTTTAGGAAAGGGCACCCCTAGGCTTTAGGCTTAAGGCAACGTCTCCCCTAGGCTAAGGCTAGGGCTCCCCTAGCCTTTAGGCTAGGGCACCCCTAGGCTTTAGGTTTTAGGCTAGGGCTCCACTAGGCTAAGGCTAGGGCTCCCCTAGCCTTTAGGCTAGGGCAACCTTATGCTTTAGGCTAGGGCTCCCCTAGGCTAAGGCTAGGGCTCCCCTAGCCTTTAGGCTAGGGCAACCCTAGGCTTTAAGCTAGGCCTCCCCTAGGCTAAGGCTAGGGCTCCCCTAGCCTTTAGGCTAGGGCACCCTTAGGCTTTAGGCTAGGGGTCCCCTAGGCTAAGGCTAAGGCTCCAGTAGCCTTTAGGCTAGGGCAACCCTAGGCTTTAGGCTTTAGGCTAGGGAACCCCTAGGGTAATGCTAGGGCTCCCCTAGCCTTTAGGCTAAGGCATCCCAAGGCTTTAGGCTAGGGCTTCCCTAGGCTAACGCTAGCGCTCCCGTAGCCTTTAGGCTACGGCACCCCTAGGCTTTAGGCTTTAGGTAGAGGTCCACTAGGCTAAGGCTCGGGCTCCCCTAGCCTTTAGGCTTGGGCTCTCCTAGGTTTTAGGCTAAGACTCCCCTAGGCTAAGGATAGGGCTCTACTAGCCGTTAGGCTAGGGCACCCCAGACTTTAGGCTAGGGCTCCCCTAGGGTATGGCTAGGGCTCCCGTAGCCTCAGGCTAGGGCACCCCTCGGCTTTAGGCTAGGGCTCCCCTAGGCTTTAGGCTTTAGGCTAGAGCTCCCCTAGGCTAAGGCTAGGGATCCCCTAGCTTTAGACTAGGGCACCCATAGGCTTTAGGGTAGGGCTCCCCTAGGCTAAGGCTAGGGCACCCCTAGGCTTTAGGCTAGGGCTCCCCTAGCCTAAGGCTAGGGCTCCCCTAGCCTTTAGGCTAGGCACCTCTAGGCTTTAGGCTAGGGCTCCCCTATGCTAAGGTTGGGGTCCCCTAGTCTTTAGGCTAGGGCACCCCTAGGCTCTAGGCTAGGGATCCCCTAGGCTAAGGCGAGGGCTCCCCTAGGCTTTAGGATAGGGCACCCCTAGGCTTTAGGCCAAGGCACCCCTAGGCTTTAGGCTTGGGCTCCCCTAGGCTAACGCTAGGGCTCCCCTAGTCTTTAGGCTAGGGCAACCCTAGGCTTTAGGCTAGGGCTCCCCTAGGCTAAGGCTAGGGCTATCCTAGCCTTTAGGCTAGGGCACCCCTAGGCTTTAGGCTTTAGGCAAGGGCTCCCCTATGCTAAGGCTAGGGATCCCCTAGCCTTTAGGCTAGGGCACCCCTAGGCTTTAGGTTTTAGGCTAGGGTTCCCCTAGGCTAAGGCTAGGGCTCCCCTAGCCTTTAGGCAAGGGCAACCTTAGGCTTTAGGCTAGGGCTCCCCTAGGCTTAGGCTAGGGCTCCACTAGCCTTTAGGCTAGGGCAACCCTAGGCTTTAGGCTAGGCCTCCCCTAGGCTAAGGCTAGGCCTCCCCTAGCCTTTAGGCAAGGGCACCCCTAGGCTTTAGGCTAGGGCACCCCTAGGCTTTAGGCTAGGGCTCCCCTAGGCTAAGGCTAGGGCTCCCCTAGCCTTTAACCTAGGGTACCCCTAGGCTTTAGGCTAGGGCTCCCCTAGGCTAAGGCTAGGGCTACCCTAGCCTTTAGGCAAGGGCAACCTTAGGTTTTAGGCTAGGGCTCCCCTAGGCTAAGGCTAGGGCAACCCTAGGCTTTAGGCTAGGCCTCCCCTAGGCTAAGGCTAGGGCTCCTCTAGCCTTTAGTCTTGGGCTCTACTAGGTTTTAGGCTAGAACTCCCCTAGGCTAAGGCTAGGACTCCCCTAACTGTTAGGCTAGGGCACCCCAGACTTTAGGCTAGGGCTCCCCTAGGGTATGGCTAGGGCTCCCGTAGCCTCAGGCTAGGGCACCCCTCGGCTTTAGGCTAGGGCTCCCCTAGGCTTTAGGCTTTAGGCTAGAGCTCCCCTAGGCTAAGGCTAGGGATCCCCTAGCTTTAGGCTAGGGCACCCATAGGCTTTAGGGTAGGGCTCCCCTAGGCTAAGGCTAGGGCACCCCTAGGCTGTAGTCTAGGACTCCCCTAGCCTAAGGCTAGGGCTCCCCTAGCCTTTAGGCTAGGCACCTCTAGGCTTTAGGCTAGGGCTCCCCTATGCTAAGGTTGGGGTCCCCTAGTCTTTAGGCTAGGGCACCCCTAGGCTCTAGGCTAGGGATCCCCTAGGCTAAGGCGAGGGCTCCCCTAGGCTTTACGCTAGGGCACCCCTAGGCTTTAGGCTAGGGCACCCCTAGGCTTTAGGCTTGGGCTCCCCTAGGCTAACGCTAGGGCTCCCCTAGTCTTTAGGCTAGGGCAACCCTAGGCTTTAGGCTAGGGCTCCCCTAGGCTAAGGCTAGGGCTATCCTAGCCTTTAGGCTAGGGCACCCCTAGGCTTTAGGCTTTAGCAAGGGCTCCCGTATGCTAAGGCTAGGGATCCCCTAGCCTTTAGGCTAGGGCACCCCTAGGCTTTAGGTTTTAGGCTAGGGTTCCCCTAGGCTAAGGCTAGGGCTACCCTAGCCTTTAGGCAAGGGCAACCTTAGGCTTTAGGCTAGGGCTCCCCTAGGCTTAGGCTAGGGCTCCACTAGCCTTTAGGCTAGGGCAACCCTAGGCTTTAGGCTAGGCCTCCCCTAGGCTAAGGCTAGGCCTCCCCTAGCCTTTAGGCAAGGGCACCCCTAGGCTTTAGGCTAGGGCACCCCTAGGCTTTAGGCTAGGGGTCCCCTAGGCTAAGGCTAGGGCTACCCTAGCCTTTAGGCAAGGGCAACCTTAGGTTTTAGGCTAGGGCTCCCCTAGGCTAAGGCTAGGGCAACCCTAGGCTTTAGGCTAGGCCTCCCCTAGGCTAAGGCTAGGGCTCCTCTAGCCTTTAGTCTTGGGCTCTCCTAGGTTTTAGGCTAGAACTCCCCTAGGCTAAGGCTAGGACTCCCCTAACTGTTAGGCTAGGGCACCCCAGACTTTAGGCTAGGGCTCCCCTAGGCTATGGCTAGGGCTCCCGTAGCCTCAGGCTAGGGCACCCCTCGGCTTTCGGCTAGGGCTCCCCTAGGCTAAGGCCAGGGCTCCCCTAGCCTTTAGGCTAGGGCACCCCTAGGCTTTAGGCTTTAGGCTAGGGCTCCCCTAGGCTAAGGCTAGGGATCCCCTTGCCTTTAGGCTAGGGCACCCCTAGGCTTTAGGCTAGGGCTCCCCTAGTCTAAGGCTAGGGCTCCCCTAGCCTTTAGGCTAGGGCACCCCTAGGCTAAGGCTAGGGCTCCCCTTGGCTAAGGCTAGGGGTCCCCTAGCCTTTAAGCTAGGGCACCCCTAGGCTTTAGGGTAGGGCACGCCTAGGCTAAGGCTAGGTCTCCCCTAGGCTAAGGCTAGGGCTCCCCTAGCCTTTGGGCTAGGGCCCCCCTAGGCTAAGGCTAGGGCTCCCCTAGCCTTTAGGCTAGGCACCTCTAGGCTTTAGGCTAGGGCTCCCCTATGCTAAGGCTAGGGGTCCATTAGTCTTTAGGCTAGGGCATCCCTAGGCTTTAGGCTTGGGCTCCCCTAGGCTTACGCTAGGGTACCCTTGTCTTTAGGCTAGGGCACCCCTAGACTTTAGGCTTTAGGCTAGGGCTCCCATAGGCTAAGGCTAGGGATCCCCTAGCCTTTAGGCTAGGGCACCCCTAGGCTTTAGGCTAGGGCTCCCCTAGCTAAGGCTAGGCCTCCCCTAGCCTTTAGGCTAGGGCACTCCTAGGCTTTACGCTAGGGCTCCCCTAGGCTAAGGCTAGGGTTTCCCTAGGCTAAGGCTAGGCCTCCCCTAGCCTTTAGGCTAGGGCACCCCTAGGCTTAGGCCTGGGCTCCCCTACGCTAAGGCTAGGGCTACCCTAGCCTTTAGGAAAGGGCACCCCTAGGCTTTAGGCTTAAGGCAACGTCTCCCCTAGGCTAAGGCTAGGGCTCCCCTAGCCTTTAGGCTAGGGCACCCCTAGGCTTTAGGTTTTAGGCTAGGGCTCCACTAGGCTAAGGCTAGGGCTCCCCTAGCCTTTAGGCTAGGGCAACCTTATGCTTTAGGCTAGGGCTCCCCTAGGCTAAGGCTAGGGCTCCCCTAGCCTTTAGGCTAGGGCAACCCTAGGCTTTAAGCTAGGCCTCCCCTAGGCTAAGGCTAGGGCTCCCCTAGCCTTTAGGCTAGGGCACCCTTAGGCTTTAGGCTAGGGGTCCCCTAGGCTAAGGCTAAGGCTCCAGTAGCCTTTAGGCTAGGGCAAACCTAGGCTTTAGGCTTTAGGCTAGGGAACCCCTAGGGTAATGCTAGGGCTCCCCTAGCCTTTAGGCTAAGGCATCCCAAGGCTTTAGGCTAGGGCTTCCCTAGGCTAACGCTAGCGCTCCCGTAACCTTTAGGCTACGGCACCCCTAGGCTTTAGGCTTTAGGTAGAGGTCCACTAGGCTAAGGCTCGGGCTCCCCTAGCCTTTAGGCTTGGGCTCTCCTAGGTTTTAGGCTAAGACTCCCCTAGGCTAAGGATAGGGCTCTACTAGCCGTTAGGCTAGGGCACCCCAGACTTTAGGCTAGGGCTCCCCTAGGGTATGGCTAGGGCTCCCGTAGCCTCAGGCTAGGGCACCCCTCGGCTTTAGGCTAGGGCTCCCCTAGGCTTTAGGCTTTAGGCTAGAGCTCCCCTAGGTAAGGCTAGGGATCCCCTAGCTTTAGACTAGGGCACCCATAGGCTTTAGGGTAGGGCTCCCCTAGGCTAAGGCTAGGGCACCTCTAGGCTTTAGGCTAGGGCTCCCCTAGCCTAAGGCTAGGGCTCCCCTAGCCTTTAGGCTAGGCACCTCTAGGCTTTAGGCTAGGGCTCCCCTATGCTAAGGTTGGGGTCCCCTAGTCTTTAGGCTAGGGCACCCCTAGGCTCTAGGCTAGGGATCCCCTAGGCTAAGGCGAGGGCTCCCCTAGGCTTTAGGCTAGGGCACCCCTAGGCTTTAGGCCAAGGCACCCCTAGGCTTTAGGGTTGGGCTCCCCTAGGCTAACGCTAGGGCTCCCCTAGTCTTTAGGCTAGGGCAACCCTAGGCTTTAGGCTAGGGCTCCCCTAGGCTAAGGCTAGGGCTATCCTAGCCTTTAGGCTAGGGCACCCCTAGGCTTTAGGCTTTAGGCAAGGGCTCCCCTATGCTAAGGCTAGGGATCCCCTAGCCTTTAGGCTAGGGCACCCCTAGGCTTTAGGTTTTAGGCTAGGGTTCCCCGAGGCTAAGGCTAGGGCTCCCCTAGCCTTTAGGCAAGGGCAACCTTAGGCTTTAGGCTAGGGCTCCCCTAGGCTTAGGCTAGGGCTCCACTAGCCTTTAGGCTAGGGCAACCCTAGGCTTTAGGCTAGGCCTCCCCTAGGCTAAGGCTAGGCCTCCCCTAGCCTTTAGGCAAGGGCACCCCTAGGCTTTAGGCTAGGGCACCCCTAGGCTTTAGGCTAGGGCTCCCCTAGGCTAAGGCTAGGGCTCCCCTAGCCTTTAACCTAGGGTACCCCTAGGCTTTAGGCTAGGGCTCCCCTAGGCTAAGGCTAGGGCTACCCTAGCCTTTAGGCAAGGGCAACCTTAGGTTTTAGGCTAGGGCTCCCCTAGGCTAAGGCTAGGGCAACCCTAGGCTTTAGGCTAGGCCTCCCCTAGGCTAAGGCTAGGGCTCCTCTAGCCTTTAGTCTTGGGCTCTACTAGGTTTTAGGCTAGAACTCCCCTAGGCTAAGGCTAGGACTCCCCTAACTGTTAGGCTAGGGCACCCCAGACTTTAGGCTAGGGCTCCCCTAGGGTATGGCTAGGGCTCCCGTAGCCTCAGGCTAGGGCACCCCTCGGCTTTAGGCTAGGGCTCCCCTAGGCTTTAGGCTTTAGGCTAGAGCTCCCCTAGGCTAAGGCTAGGGATCCCCTAGCTTTAGGCTAGGGCACCCATAGGCTTTAGGGTAGGGCTCCCCTAGGCTAAGGCTAGGGCACCCCTAGGCTGTAGTCTAGGACTCCCCTAGCCTAAGGCTAGGGCTCCCCTAGCCTTTAGGCTAGGCACCTCTAGGCTTTAGGCTAGGGCTCCCCTATGCTAAGGTTGGGGTCCCCTAGTCTTTAGGCTAGGGCACCCCTAGGCTCTAGGCTAGGGATCCCCTAGGCTAAGGCGAGGGCTCCCCTAGGCTTTAGGCTAGGGCACCCCTAGGCTTTAGGCTAGGGCACCCCTAGGCTTTAGGCTTGGGCTCCCCTAGGCTAACGCTAGGGCTCCCCTAGTCTTTAGGCTAGGGCAACCCTAGGCTTTAGGCTAGGGCTCCCCTAGGCTAAGGCTAGGGCTATCCTAGCCTTTAGGCTAGGGCACCCCTAGGCTTTAGGCTTTAGGCAAGGGCTCCCGTATGCTAAGGCTAGGGATCCCCTAGCCTTTAGGCTAGGGCACCCCTAGGCTTTAGGTTTTAGGCTAGGGTTCCCCTAGGCTAAGGCTAGGGCTCCCCTAGCCTTTAGGCAAGGGCAACCTTAGGCTTTAGGCTAGGGCTCCCCTAGGCTTAGGCTAGGGCTCCACTAGCCTTTAGGCTAGGGCAACCCTAGGCTTTAGGCTAGGCTTCCCCTAGGCTAAGGCTAGGCCTCCCCTAGCCTTTAGGCAAGGGCACCCCTAGGCTTTAGGCTAGGGCACCCCTAGGCTTTAGGCTAGGGGTCCCCTAGGCTAAGGCTAGGGCTACCCTAGCCTTTAGGCAAGGGCAACCTTAGGTTTTAGGCTAGGGCTCCCCTAGGCTAAGGCTAGGGCAACCCTAGGCTTTAGGCTAGGCCTCCCCTAGGCTAAGGCTAGGGCTCCTCTAGCCTTTAGTCTTGGGCTCTCCTAGGTTTTAGGCTAGAACTCCCCTAGGCTAAGGCTAGGACTCCCCTAACTGTTAGGCTAGGGCACCCCAGACTTTAGGCTAGGGCTCCCCTAGGCTATGGCTAGGGCTCCCGTAGCCTCAGGCTAGGGCACCCCTCGGCTTTCGGCTAGGGCTCCCCTAGGCTAAGGCCAGGGCTCCCCTAGCCTTTAGGCTAGGGCACCCCTAGGCTTTAGGCTTTAGGCTAGGGCTCCCCTAGGCTAAGGCTAGGGATCCCCTTGCCTTTAGGCTAGGGCACCCCTAGGCTTTAGGCTAGGGCTCCCCTAGTCTAAGGCTAGGGCTCCCCTAGCCTTTAGGCTAGGGCACCCCTAGGCTAAGGCTAGGGCTCCCCTTGGCTAAGGCTAGGGGTCCCCTAGCCTTTAAGCTAGGGCACCCCTAGGCTTTAGGGTAGGGCACGCCTAGGCTAAGGCTAGGTCTCCCCTAGGCTAAGGCTAGGGCTCCCCTAGCCTTTGGGCTAGGGCCCCCCTAGGCTAAGGCTAGGGCTCCTCTAGCCTTTAGGCTAGGGCACCCCTAGGCTTTAGGCTAGTGCTCCCCTAGGCTAAGGCTAGTGCTCCCCTGGCCTTTAGGCTAGGCCACCCCTAGGTTTTGGCTAGGGCTCCCTTAGGCTAAGGCTAGGGCTCCCCTGGCCTTTAGGCTAGGGCACCCCTAGGCTTTAGGCTAGCGCTCCCCTAGGCTAAGGCTAGGGCTCCCTTACCTGTTGGCTAGGGCATACCTAGGTTTAGGCTTTAGGCTAGGGCTCCCCTAGGCTAAGGCTAGGGTTTCCCTAGGCTAAGGCTCGGCCTCCCCTAGCCTTTAGGCTAGGGCACCCCTAGGCTTTTGGCTAGGGCTCCCCTAGGCTAAGGCTAGGGCTACCCTAGCCTTTAGGCTAGGGCACCCCTAGGCTTTAGGTTTTAGGCTAGGGCTCCCCTAGGCTAAGGCTAGGGCTCCCCTAGCCTTTAGGCTAGGGCAACCCTAGGCTTTAGGCTAGGCCTCCCCTAGGCTAAGGCTAGGGCTCCTCTAGCCTTTAGGCTACGCCACCCACAGGCTTTAGGCTAGGGGTCCCCTAGGCTAAGGCTAAGGCTCCAGGAGCCTTTAGGCTAGGGCACCCCTAGGCTTTAGGCTTTAGGCTAGGGCACCCCTAGGCTAATGCTAGGGCTCCCCTAGCCTTTAGGCTAAGGCATCCCAAGGCTTTAGGCAGGGCTCCCCTAGGCTAACGCTAGGGCTCCCCTAGACTTTAGGTTAGGGCATCCCTAGGCTTTAGGCTTTAGGCTAGGGCTCCCCTAGGCTAACGCTAGCGCTCCCCTAGCATTTAGGCTAAGGCACCCTTAGGCTTTAGGCTTTAGGTAGAGCTCCACTAGGCTAAGGCTAGTGCTCCCCTAGCCTTTAGGCTTGGGCTCTCCTCGGTTTTAGGCTAGGACTCCTCTAGGCTAAGGCTAGGGCTCCCCTAGCCGTTAGGCTAGGGCACCCCAGACTTTAGGCTAGGGCTCCCCTAGGCTATGGCTAGGACTCCCGTAGCCTCAGGCTAGGGCACCCCTCATCTTTAGGCTAGGGCTCCCCTAGGCTAAGGCTAGGGCTCCCCTAGCCTTTAGGCTAGACAACCCCTAGGCTTTAGGCTTTAGGCTAGGGCTCCCCTAGGTTAAGGCTAGGGATCCCCTTGCCTTTAGGCTAGGGCACCCCTAGGCTTTAGGCTTTAGGCTTGGGTTCCTCTAGGCTAACGCTAGGGCTCCCCTAGCCTTTAGTCTACGGTACCCCTAGGCTTTAGGCTTTAGGCTAGAGCTCCACTAGGCTAAGGCTAGGGCTCCCCAGCCTTTAGGCTAGGGCTCTCCTAGGTTTTAGGCTAGGACTCCCTTATGTTAAGGCTAGGGCTCCCCTAGCCGTTAGGCTAGGGCACCCCGGACTTTATGCTAGGGCTCCCCTAGGCTATGGCTAGGGCTCCCCTAGCCTTTAGGCTAGGGCACCCCTAGGCTAAGGGTAGGGCTCCCCTAGCCTTTAGGCTAGGGCACCCCTAGGCTTTATGCTTTAGGCTAGGGCTCCCCTAGGCTAATGCTAGGGATCCCCTAGCCTTTAGGCTAGGGCACCCCTAGGCTTTAGGCTAGGGCTCCCCTAGGCTAAGGCTAGGGCTCCCCTAGTCTTTAGGCTTGGGCACCCCTAGGCTTTAGGCTAGGGCTCCCCTAGGCTAAGGCTAGGGGTCCCCTAGCCTTTAGGCTAGGGCACCCCTAGGCTTTAGGCTAGGGCTCCCCTAGGCTAAGGCTAGGGCTCCCCTAGCCTTTAATCTAGGGCCCCCGTAGGCTATAGCTAGGGCTCCCCTAGGCTAAGGCTAGGGTTTCCCTAGGCTAAGGCTCGGCCTCCCCTAGGCTTTAGGCCAGGGCACCCCTAGGCTAAGGCTAAGGCTCCGGTAGCCTTTAGGCTAGGGAAACCCCTAGGCTCTAGGCTTTAGGCTCGGCCTCCCCTAGGCTTTAGGCTAGGGCTCCCCTAGGCTAAGGCTAAGGCTCCGGTAGCCTTTAGGCTAGGGAAACCCCTAGGCTCTAGGCTTTAGGCTAGGGCTCCCCTAGGCTTTAGGCTAGGGCTCCCATAGGCTAAGGCTAGGGCTCCCCTAGCCTGTAGGCTAGGGCAACCCTAGGCTTTAGGCTAGGGCTCCCCTAGGCTAAGGCTATGGCTAACCTGGATTTTAGCTAGGGTACCCCTAGGCTTTAGGCTAGGGCTCCCCCAGGTTAAGGCTAGGGCTCCCCTGGACTTTAGGCTAGGGCATCCCTAGGCTTTAGGCTTTAGGCTAAGGCTCCCCTAGGCTAAGGCTAGGGCTCCCCTAGCCTTTAGGCTGGGGCACCCCTAGGCTTTAGGATAGGGCTCCCCTAGGCTAAGGCTAGGGCTCCCCTAGCCTTTAGGCTAGGGCACCCTTAGGCTTTAGGCTAGGGCTCCCCTAGGCCAAGGCTAGGGCTCCCCTAGCCTTTAGGCTAGGGCACCCCTAGGATTTAGGCTAGGGCTCCCATAGGCTAAGGCTAGGGCTCCCACAGCCTTTAGGCTAGGGCACCCCTAGGTTTTAGATTAGGGCTCCACTAGGCTAAGGCTAGGGGTCCCCTAGTCTATAGGCTAGGGCACCCCTAGGCCTTAGGCTAGGCTCCCCTAAGCTAAGGCTAGGGGTCCCCTAGCCTTTGGGCTAGGGCCCCTCTAGGCTAAGGCTAGGGCTCCCCTAGACTTTAGGCTAGGGCACACATAGGCTTAAGGCTAGGGCCCCCCTAGGCTTTAGGCTTTAGGCTAGGGCTCCCCTAGGCTAAGGCTAGGGCTCGCCTAGCCGTTAGGCTAGGGCACCCCAGACTTTAGGCTAGGGCTCCCGTAGGCTATGGCTAGGGCTCCCGTAGCCTGAGGCTAGGGCACCCCTCGGCTTTAGGCTAGGGCTCCCCTAGGCTAAGGCTAGGGCCCCACTAGCCTTTAGGCTAGGGCACCCCTAGGCTTTAGGCTAGGGCTCCCCTAGGCTAAGGCTAGGACTCCCGTAGCCTTTAGGCTAGGGCACCCCTAGGCTTTAGGCTTTAGGCTTTAGGCTAGGGCTCCCCTAGGCTAAGGCTAGGGTTCTCCTGGCATTTAGGCTAGGGCACCCCGAGGCTTTAGGCTTTAGGCTAGGGCTCCCCTAGGCTAAGGCTAGGGCTCCCCTAGCCTTTAGGCTAGGGCACCCCTAGGCTTTAGGCTAGGGCTCCCCTAGGCTAAGGCTAGGGCCCCCCAAGCCTTTAGGCTAGGGCACCCCTAGGCTTTAGGCTTTAGGCTAGGGCTCCCCTAGGCTAAAGCTAGGGCTCCCCTAGCCTTTAGGCTAGGGCAACCCTAGGCTTTAGGCTAGGGCTTCCCTAGGCTAAGGCTAGGAGTCCCCTAGCCTTTAGGCTAGGGCACCCTTAGGCTTTAGGCTTTAGGCTAGGGCTCCCCTAGGCTAAGGCTAGGGCTCCCCCAGCCATTAGGCTAGGGCACCCCTAGGCTTTAGGCTAGGGCTCCCCTAGGCTAAGGCTAGGGCTCCCCTGGATTTTAGCTAGGGTACCCCTAGGCTTTAGGCTAGGGCTCCCCTAGGCTAAGGCTAGGGCTACCCTAGCCTTTAGGTTAGGGCTCCCCTAGGCTTTAGGCTAGGGCTCCCCTACGCTAAGGCTAGGGCTCCCCTAGCCTTTAGGCTAGGGTACCACTAGGCTTTAGGCTAGGGCTCCCCTAGGGAAAGGCTAGGGCTCCCCTTGCCTTTAGCCTAGGGAACCCCTAGGCTTTAGGCTAGGGCTCCCCTAGGCTAAGGCTAGGGCTCCCCCAGCCATTAGGCTAGGGCACCCCTAGGCTTTAGGCTAGGGCTCCCCTAGGCTAAGGCTAGGGCTCCCCTGGATTTTAGCTAGGGTACCCCTAGGCTTTAGGCTAGGGCTCCCCTAGGCTAAGGCTAGGGCTCCCCTAGCCTTTAGACTAGGGCACCCTTAGGCTTTAGGCTAGGGCTCCCCTAGGCCAAGGCTAGGGCTCCCCTAGCCTTTAGGCTAGGCACCACTAGGATTTAGGCTAGGGCTCCCATAGGCTAAGGCTAGGGTACCCCAGGCTTTAGGCTAGGGCACCCCTAGGTTTTAGACTAAGGTTCCCCTAAGCTAAGGCTAGGGGTCCCCTAGCCTTTGGGCAAGAGCCCCCCTACGCTAAGGCTAGGGCTCCCCTAGACTTTAGGCTAGGGCACACCTAGGCATTAGGCTAGGGCACCCCAGACTTTAGGCTAGGGCTCCCCTAGGGTATGGCTAGGGCTCCCGTAGCCTCAGGCTAGGGCACCCCTCGGCTTTAGGCTAGGGCTCCCCTAGGCTTTAGGATAGGGCTCCCCTAGGCTAAGGCTAGGGCTCCCCTAGCCTTTAAGCTAGGGCACCCCTAGGCTTTAGGCTAGGGCACGCCTAGGCTAAGGCTAGCGGTCCCCTAGGCTAAGGTTAGGGGTCCCCTAGCCTTTAGGCTAGGGCACCCCTAGGCTTTAGGCTAGGGCTCCCCTAGGCTAAGGCTAGGACACCCCTAGCCTTTCGGCTAGAGAACCCCTAGCATTTAGGCTAGCGCACCCCTAGGCTTTAGGCTAGGGCTCCCCTAGGCTAAGGCTAGGGCTCCCCTAGCCTTTGGGCTAGGGCCCCCCTAGGCTAAGGCTAGGGCTCCCCTAGCCTTTAGGCTAGGGCACCCCTAGGCTTTAGGTTGGGCTCCCCTAGGCTAAGGCTAAGGCTCCCTTACCTGTAGGCTAGGGCACCCCTAGGTTTTAGGCTTTAGGCTAGGGCTCCCATAGGCAAAGGCTAGGGATCTCCTAGCTTTAGGCTAGGACACCCCTAGGATTTAGGCTAGGGCTCCCCTAGGCTAAGGCTAGGGCTCCCCTAGTCTTTAGGCTAGGGCACCCCTAGGATTTAGGCTTTAGGCTAGAGCTCCACTAGGCTAAGGCTAGGGCTCCCCTAGCCTTTAGGCTAGGGCTCTCCTAGGTTTTAGGCTAGGAATCCCCTAGGCTAAGGCTAGGGTTCCCCTCAGCCGTTCGGCTAGGGCACCCCAGACTTTAGGCTAGGGCTCCCCTAGGCTATGGCTAGGGCTTCCGTAGCCTCCGGCTAGGGCACCCCTCGGCTTTACGCTAGGGCTCCCCTAGGCTAAGGCTAGGGCTCCCCTAGCCTTTCGGCTAGGGCATCCCTAGGCTTTAGGCTAGGGCTCCCCTAGGCTAAGGCTAGGGCTCCCCTACCCTTTAGGCTAGGGCACCCCTAGGCTTTAGGCTAGGGCTCTCCTAGGCTAAGGCTAGGGTTCCCCTAGCCTTTCGGCTAGGGCACCCCTAGGCTTTAGGCTAGGGCTCCCCTAGGCTAAGGCTAAGGCTCCCCTAGCCTTTACGCTAGGGCACCCCTAGGCTTTAGGCTAGGGCTACCCTAGTCTAAGGCTAGGGCTCCCCTAGCCTTTAGGCTAGGGCACCCCTAGGCTTTAGGCTAGGACTCCCCTAGCCTTCAGGCTAGGCTACCCCTAGGCTTTATGCTAGGGCACCCCTAGGCTATAGGTTAGGGCTCCCCTAGCCTTTAGGCTAGGGCACCCCTAGGCTTTAGGCTAGGGCTCTCCTAGGCTAAGGCTCGGGTTCCCCTAGCCTTTCGGCTAGGGCACCCCTAGGCTTTAGGCTAGGGCTCCCCTAGGCTAAGGCTAAGGCTCCCCTAGCCTTTAGGCTAGGGCACCCCTAGGCTTTAGGCTAGGGCTACCCTAGGCTAAGGCTAGGGCTCCCCTAGCCTTTAGGCTAGGGCACCCCTAGGCTTTAGGATAGGACTCCCCTAGCCTTCAGGCTAGGCTACCCCTAGGCTTTATGCTAGGGCACCCCTAGGCTTTAGGCTAGGGCTCCCTTAGGCTACGGCTAGGGCTCTCCTAGCCTTTATGCTAGGGCACCCCTAGGCTTTAGGCTAGGGCTCCCCTCGGCTAAGGCTAAGGCTCCCCTAGCATTTAGGCTAGGGCAGCCTTAGGCTTTAGGCTTTAGGCTAGGGCTCCCCTAGCCTTTAGGCTAGGGCACCCCTAGGCTTTAGGCTTTAGGCTAGAGGTCCCCTAGGCTAAGGCTAAGGCTCCCCTAGCCTTTAGGCTAGGGCACCCCTAGGCTTTAGGCTGTGGCTCCCCTAGGCTAAGGCTAGGGCTCCTCTAGCCTTTAGGCTAGGGCACCCCTAGGCTTTAGGCTAGGGCTCCCCTAGGCTAATGCTAGGGCTTCCCTAGGCTAAGGTTAGGCCTCCCCTAGCCTTTAGGCTAGGGCACCCCTAGGCTTTAGGCTAGGGCTCCCCTATGCTAAGGCTAGGGCTACCCTATTCTTTAGGCTAGGGCACCCCTAGGCTTTAGGCTTTAGGCAAGGGCTCCCCTAGGCTAAGGCTAGGGCTCCCCTAGCCTTTAGGCTAGGGCTTCCCAAGGCTTTAGGCTAGGGCTCCCCTAGGCTAACGCTAGGGCTCCCCTAGCCTTTAGGCTAGGGCACCCCTAGGCTTTAGGCTTTAGGCTAGGGCTCCTGTAGGCTAACGCTAGGGCTCCCCTAGCCTTTAAGCTACGGCACCCCTAGGCTTTAGGCTTTAGGCTAGTGCTCCACTAGGCTAAGGCTAGGCTCCCCTAGCCTTTAGGCTAGGGCTCTCCTAGGTTTTCGGCTAGGACTCCCCTAGGCTAAGGCTAGGGCTCCCCTAGCTGTTAGGCTAGGGCACCCAAGACTTTAGGCTAGGGCTCTCCTAGGCTATGTCTAGGGCTCCCGTAGCCTCAGGCTAGGGAACCCCTCGTCTGTAGGCTAGGGCTCCCCTAGGCTAAGGCTAGGGCTCGCCTAGCCTTTAGGCTAAGGCACCCCTCGGCTTTAGGCTAGGGCTCCCTAGGCTAAGGCTAGGGCGCCCCTAGCCTTTAGGCTAGGGCACCCCTAGGCTTTAGGCTTTAGGCTAGGGCTCCCCTAGGCTTAACCAAGGCTCCCCTAGCCTTTAGGCTTGGGCACCCCTATGCTTTAGGCTAGGGCTCCCCTAGGCTAAGGCTAGTACTCCCCTAGCCTTTAGGCTAGGGCACCCAGGCTTTAGGCTAGGGCTCACCTAGGCTAAGGCTAAGGCTCCGGTATCCTTTAGGCTAGGGAAACCCCTAGGCTTTAGGCTAGGACTCCCCTAGGCTAAGGCTAGGGCTCCCCTAGCCTTTAGGCTAGGGCTCCCTAGGCTTTAGGCTAGGGCTCCCGTAGGCTAAGGCTAAGGCTCCCCTAGCCTTGACGCTAGGGCACCCGTAGGCTTTAGGCTAAGGTTCCCCTAGGCTATGGCTAGGCCTCCCCTAGCCTTTAGGCTAGGGCACCCCTAGGCTTTAGGCTAGGGCTCCCCTAGGCTAAGGCTAGGGCTCCCCTAGCCTTTAGGCTAGGGCAATCTTAGGCTTTAAGCTAGGGCTCCCCTAGGCTAAGGCTAGGTCTCCCCTAGCCTTTAGGCTAGGGCAATCCTAGGCTTTAGGGTAGGCCTCCCCTAGGCTAAGGCTAGGACTCCTCTAGCCTTTAGGCTACGCCACCCCTAGGCTTTAGGCTAGGGCTCCCCTAGGCTAAGGCTAAGGCTCCGGTAGCCTTTAGGCTAGGGCACCCCTAGACTTTAGGCTTTAGGCTAGGGCACCCCTAGGCTAATGCTAGGGCTCCCCTAGCCTTTAAGCTAGGGTATCCCAAAGCTTTAGGCTAGGGCTCCCTAGGCTAACGCTAGGGCTCCCCTAGCCTTTAGGCTACGGCTTCCCTAGGCTTTAGGCTTTAGGCTAGAGCTCCACTAGGCTAAAGGCTAGGGCTCCCATAGCCTTTAGAATAGGGCTCTCCTAGGTTTTAGGCTAGGACTCCCCTAGGCTAAGGCTAGGGCTCTCCTAGCCGTTAGGCTAGGCACCCCAGACTTTAGGCTAGGGCTCCCCTAGGTTATGGCTAAGGCTCCCATAGCCTCAGGCTAGGGTACCCTCGGCTTTAAGCTAGGGCTCCCTTAGGCTAAGGCTAGGGCTCCCCTAGCCTTTAGGTTAGGGCACCCCTAGGCTTTAGGCTTTAGGCTAGGGCACCCTTATGCTAAGTCTAGGGCTCCCCTAGCCTTTAGGCTAGGGCACCCCTAGGCTTTAGGCTAGGGCTCCCCTAGGCTAAGGCTAGGGCTCCCCTAGCCTTTAGGCTAGGGCACCCCTAGGCTTTAGGCTAGGGCTCCTCTTGGCTAAGGCTAAGGCTCCCCTAGCCTTTAGGCTAGGGCACCCCTAGGCTAAGGATAGGGCTCCCCTAGCCTTTAGGCTAGGGCACCCCTAGGCTTTAGGATAGGGCTCCCCTAGGCTAAGGCTAAGGCTCACCTAACCTTGAGGCTAGGGCACCCGTAGGCTTTAGGCTAGGGCTCCCCTAGGCTAAGGCTAGGGCTCCTCTAGCCTTGAGGCTAGGGCACCCCTAGGCTTTAGGCTAGGGCTACCCTAGGCTAAGGCTTGGGCTCCCCTAGCCTTTAGGCTAGGGCACCTCTAGCTTTAGGCTAGGGCTCCCCTAGGCTAAGGCTAAGGGTCCCCTAGCCTTTAGGCTAGGCCTCCCCTAGGCTTTATGCTAGGGCACCCCTAGGCTTTAGCTAGGGCTCCCCTAGGCTAAGGCTAGGGCTCCCCTAGCCTTTAAGGTAGGGCACCCCTGGGCTTTAGGCTAGGGCTCCCCTAGGCTAAGGCTAGGGCCCCCCTAGCCTTTAGGCTAGGGCATTTCTAGGCTTTAGGCTTTAGGCAAGGGCTCCCCTAGGCTATGGCTAGGGCTCCCCCAGCCATTAGGCTAGGGCACCCCAGGCTTTAGGCTAGGGCTTACCTAGGCTAAGGCTAAGGCTCCGGTATCCTTTAGGCTAGGGAAACCCCTAGGCTTTAGGCTAGGGCTCCCCTAGGCTAAGGCTAGGGTTCCCCTAGCCTTTAGGCTAGGGCTCCCTAGGCTTTAGGCTAGGGCTCCCCTAGGCTAAGGCTAAGGCTCCCCTAGCCTTGACGCTAGGGCACCCGTAGGCTTTAGGCTAGGGCTCCCTAGGCTACGGCTAGGCCTCCCCTAGCCTTTAGGCTAGGGTACCGCTAGGCTTTAGGCTAGGGCTCCCCTAGGCTAAGGCTAGGGCTAACCTAGCCTGTAGGCTAGGGCACCCCTAGGCTTTAGGCTTTAGGCAAGGGCTCCCCTAGGCTAAGGCTAGGGCTCCCCTAGCCTTTAAGCTAGGACACCCCTAGCTTTTCGGCTAGGGCACCCCTCGGCTTTAGGCTAGGGCTCCCCTAGGCTAAGGCTAGGGCCCCCCCTAGCCTTTAGGCTAGGGCATTTCTAGGCTTTAGGCTTTAGGCAAGGGCTCCCCTAGGCTATGGCTAGGGCTCCCCCAGCCATTAGGCTAGGGCACCCCAGGCTTTAGGCTAGGGCTCACCTAGGCTAAGGCTAAGGCTCCGGTATCCTTTAGGCTAGGGAAACCCCTAGGCTTTAGGCTAGGGCTCCCCTAGGCTAAGGCTAGGGCTCCCCTAGGCTAAGGCTAAGGCTCCCCTAGCCTTGACGCTAGGGCACCCGTAGGCTTTAGGCTAGGGCTCCCCTAGGCTAAGTCTAAGGCTCCGGTAGCCTTTAGGCTAGGGCACCCCTAGACTTTAGCTTTAGGCTAGGGCACCCCTAGGCTAATGCTAGGGCTCCCCTAGCCTTTAAGCTAGGGTATCCCAAAGCTTTAGGCTAGGGCTCCCCTAGGCTAACGTTAGAGATCCCCTAGCCTTTAGGCTACGGCTTCCCTAGGCTTTAGCCTTTAGGCTAGAGCTCCACTAGGCTAAGGCTAGGGCTCCCCTAGCCTTTAGCATAGGGCTCTCCTAGGTTTTAGGCTAGGACTCCCCTAGGCTAAGGCTAGGGCTCCCCTAGCCGTTAGGCTAGGGCACACAAGACTTTAGGCTAGGGCTCCCCTAGGGTATGGCTAGGGCTCCCATAGCCTCAGGCTAGGGCACCCCTCGTCTTTAAGCTAGGACTCCCTTAGGCTAAGGCTAGGGCTCCCCTAGCCTTTAGGCTAGGGCACCCCTAGGCTTTAGGCTTTAGGCCAGGGCTCCCTTAGGCTAAGGCTAGGACTCCCCTAGCCTTTAGGCTAGGGCACCCCTATGCTTTAGGCTAGGGCTCCCCTAGGCTAAGGCTAGGGCTCCCCTAGCCTTTAGGCTAGGGCACCCCTAGGCTTTAGGCTAGGGCTCCTCTCGGCTAAGGCTAGGGCTCCCCTAGCCTTTTGGCTAGGGCACCCCTAGGCTAAGGCTAGGGCTCCCCTAGCCTTTAGGCTAGGGCACCCCTATGCTTTAGGCTAGGGCTCCCCTAGGCTACGGCTAGGCCTCCCCTAGCCTTTAGGCTAGGGCACCCCTAGGCTTTAGGCTAGGGCTCCCCTAGGCTAAGGCTAGGGCTAACCTAGCCTTTAGGCTAGGGCACCCCTAGGCTTTAGGCTTTAAGCAAGGGCTCCCCTAGGCTAAGGCTAGGGCTCCCCTAGCCTTTAGGCTAGGGCAACCTTAGGCTTTAAGCTAGGGCTCCCCTAGGCTAAGGCTAGGTCTCCCCTAGCCTTCAGGATAGGGCAACCCTAGGCTTTAGGCTAGGCCTCCCCTAGGCTAAGGCTAGGGCTCCTCTAGCCTTTAGGCTACGACACCCCCAGGCTTTATGCTAGGGCTCCCCTAGGCTAAGGCTAAGGCTCCGGTAGCCTTTAGTCTAGGGCACCCCTAGACTTTAGGCTTTAGGCTAGGGCTCCCCTAGGATAATTCTAGGGCTCCCCTAGCCTTTAAGCTAGGGTATCCCAAAGCTTTAGGCTAGGGCTCCCCTAGGCTAACGCTAGGGCTCCCCTAGCCTTTAGGCTAGGGCACCCTAGGCTTTAGGCTAGGGCTACCCTAGGCTAAGGCTAGGGCTCCCCTAGCCTTTAGGCTAGGGCTCCCCTAGGCTAAGGCTAGGGGTCCCCTAGCCTTTAGGCTAGGCCTCCCCTAGGCTTTATGCTAGGGCACTCCTAGTCTTTAGGCTAGGGCTCCCCTAGGCTAAGGCTAGGGCTCCCCTAGCCTTTAAGCTAGGGCACCCCTAGGCTTTCGGCTAGGGCTCCCCTAGGCTAAGGCTAGGGCTCCCCTAGCCTTTAAGCTAGGGCACCCCTAGGCTTTAGGCTAGGGCTCCCCTAGGCTAAGGCTAGGACACCCCTAGCTTTTCGGCTAGGGCACCCCTCGGCTTTAGGCTAGGGCTCCCCTAGGCTAAGGCTAGGGCCCCCCTAGCCTTTAGGCTAGGGCATTTCTAGGCTTTAGGCTTTAGGCAAGGGCTCCCCTAGGCTAAGGTTAGGGCTCCCCCAGCCATTAGGCTAGGGCATCCCAGGCTTTAGGCTAGGGCTCACCTAGGCTAAGGCTAAGGCTCCGGTATCCTTTAGGCTAGGGAAACCCCTAGGCTTTAGGCTAGGGCTCCCCAAGGCTAAGGCTAGGGCTCCCCTAGCCTTTAGGCTAGGGCTCCCTAGGCTTTAGGCTAGGGCTCCCCTAGGCTAAGGCTAAGGCTCCCCTAGCCTTGACGCTAGGGCACCCGTAGGCTTTAGGCTAGGGCTCCCCTAGGCTACGGCTAGGCCTCCCCTAGCCTTTAGGCTAGGGCACCCCTAGGCTTTAGGCTTTAGGCAAGGGCTCCCCTAGGCTAAGGCTAGGGCTCCCCTAGCCTTTAGGCTAGGGCAATCTTAGGCTCTAAGCCAGGGCTCCCCTAGGCTAAGGCTAGGTCTCCCCTAGCCTTTAGGCTAGGGCAATCCTAGGCTTTAGGCTAGGCCTCCCCTAGGCTAAGGCTAGGGCTACTCTAGCCTTTAGGCTACGCCACCCCTAGGCTTTAGGCTAGGGCTCCCCTAGGCTAAGGCTAAGGCTCCGGTAGCCTTTAGGCTAGGGCACCCCTAGACTTTAGGCTTTAGGCTAGGGCACCCCTAGGCTAATGCTAGGGCTCCCCTAGCCTTTAAGCTAGGGTATCCCAAAGCTTTAGGCTAGGGCTCCCCTAGGCAAACGCTAGGGCTCCCCTAGCCTTTAGGCTACGGCTTCCCTAGGCTTTAGGCTTTAGGCTAGAGCTCCACTAGGCTAAGGCTAGGGCTCCCCTAGCCTTTAGAATAGGGCTCTCCTAGGTTTTAGGCTAGGACTCCCCTAGGCTAAGGCTAGGGCTCCCCTAGCCGTTAGGCTAGGGCACCCCAGACTTTAGGCTAGGGCTCCCCTAGGTTATGGCTAGGGCTCCCATACCCTCAGGCTAGGGCACCCCTCGGCTTTAGGCTTTAGGCTAGGGCTTCCTTAGGGAAGGCTAGGGCTCCCCTAGCCTTTAGGCTAGGGCACCCCTAGGCTTTAGGCTTTAGGCTAGGGCTCCCTTAGGCTAAGGCTGGGGCTCCCCTAGCCTTTAGGCTAGGGCACCCCTAGCTTAGGCTTTAGGCTTAAGAGATCTCCCCTAGGCTAACGATAGGGCTCCCCTAGCCTTTAGGCTACGGCTTACCTAGGCTTTAGGCTTTAGGCTAGAGCTCCACTATGCTAAGGCTAGGGCTCCCCTAGCCTTTAGAATAGAGCTCTCCTAGGTTTTAGGCTAGGACTCCCTTAGGCTAAGGCTAGGGCTCCCCTAGCCTTTAGGCTAGGGCTCTCCTAGGTTTTAGGCTAGGACTCCCTTAGGCTAAGGCTAGGGCTCCCCTAACCGTTAGGCTAGGGCACCCCAGACTTTAGGCTAAGGATACCCTAGGCTATGGCTAGGGCTCCCGTAGCCTCAGGCAAGGGCACCCCTCGGCTTTAGGCTAGGGGCTCCCCTAGGCTAAGGCTAGGGCTCCCCTAGCCTTTAGGCTAGGGCACCCCTAGGCTTTAGGCTTTAGGCTAGGGCTCCCCTAGGCTAAGGCTAGGGATCCCCTAGCCTTTAGGCTAGGGCACACCTACGCTTTAGGCTAGGGCTCCCCTAGGCTAAGGCTAGGGTTCCCCTAGCCTTTAGGCAAGGGCACCCCTAGGCTTTAGGCTAGGGCTCCCCTAGCCTTTAGGCTAGGGCACACCTAGGCTTTAGGCTAGGGCTCCCCTAGGCTACGGCTAGGCCTCCACTAGCCTTTAGGCTAGGGCACCCCTAGGCTTTAGGCTTTAGGCAAGGGCTCCCCTAGGCTAAGGCTAGGGCTCCCCTAGCCTTTAGGCTAGGGCAATCTTAGGCTTTAAGCCAGGGCTCCCCTAGGCTAAGGCTAGGTCTCCCCTAGCCTTTAGGATAGGGCAATCCTAGGCTTTAGGCTAGGCCTCCCCTAGGCTAAGGCTAGGGCTACTCTAGCCTTTAGGCTACGCCACCCCTAGGCTTTAGGCTAGGGCTCCCCTAGGCTAAGGCTAAGGCTCCGGTATCCTTTAGGCTAGGGCACCCCTAGACTTTAGGCTTTAGGCTAGGGCACCCCTAGGCTAATGCTAGGGCTCCCCTAGCCTTTAAGCTAGGGTATCCCAAAGCTTTAGGCTAGGGCTCCCCTAGGCTAACGCTAGGGCTCCCCTAGCCTTTAGGCTACGGCTTCCCTAGGCTTTAGGCTTTAGGCTAGAGCTCCACTAGGCTAAGGCTAGGGCTCCCCTAGCCTTTAGAATAGGGCTCTCCTAGGTTTTAGGCTAGGACTCCCCTAGGCTAAGGCTAGGGCTCCCCTAGCCGTTAGGCTAGGGCACCCCAGACTTTAGGCTAGGGCTCCCCTAGGTTATGGCTAGGGCTCCCATACCCTCAGGCTAGGGCACCCCTCGGCTTTAGGCTTTAGGCTAGGGCTCCCTTAGGGAAGGCTAGGGCTCCCCTAGCCTTTAGGTTAGGGCACCCCTAGGCTTTAGGCTTTAGGCTAGGGCTCCCTTAGGCTAAGGCTGGGGCTCCCCTAGCCTTTAGGCTAGGGCACCCCTAGGCTTTAGGCTTTAGTCTAGGGCTCCCTTAGGCTAAGGCTAGGGCTCCCCTAGCCTTTATGCTAGGGCACCCCTAGGCTTTAGGCTAGGGCTCCCCTACGCTAAGGCTAGGGCTCCCCTAGCCTTTAGGCTAGGGCACCCCTAGGCTTTAGGCTAGGGCTCCTCTTGGCTAAGGCTAGGGATCCCCTAGCCTTTAGGCTAGGGCACCCCTAGGCTAAGGCTAGGGCACCCCTAGGCTTTAGGCTTTAGGCTAGGGCTCCCTTAGGCTAAGGCTAGGGCTCCCCTAGCCTTTAGGCTAGGGCTCCCCTAGCCTTTAGGCTAGGGCACCCCTAGGCTTTAGGCTAGGGCTCCTCTCGGCTAAGGCTAGGGCTCCCCTAGCCTTTAGGCTAGGGCACCCCTAGGCTAAGGCTAGGGCACCCCTAGGCTTTAGGCTTTAGGCTAGGGCTCCCTTAGGCTAAGGCTAGGGCTCCCCTAGCCTTTAGGCTAGGGCAACCTTAGGCTTTAAGGTAGGGCTCCCCTAGGCTATGGCTAGGTCTCCCCTAGCCTTCAGGCTAGGGCAACCCTAGGCTTTAGGCTAGGCCTCCCCTAGGCTAAGGCTAGGGCTCCTCTAGCCTTTAGGCTACGACACCCCCAGGCTTTAGGCTAGGGCTCCCCTAGGCTAAGGCTAAGGCTCCGGTAGCCTTTACTAGGGCACCCCTAGACTTTAGGCTTTAGGCTAGGGCACCCCTAGGCAAATGCTAGGGCTCCCCTAGCCTTTAAGCTAGGGTATCCCAAAGCTTTAGGCTAGGGCTCCCCTAGGCTAACGGTAGGGCTCCCCTAGCCTTTAGGCTAGGGCACCCCTAGGCTTTAGGCTTTAGGCTAGGCCTCCCCTAGTCTAAGGCTAGGGGTCCCCTAGCCTTTAGGCTAGGGAACCCCTAGGCTTTAGGCTAAGGCTCCCCTAG
Source organism: Tenrec ecaudatus (assembly GCF_050624435.1). Taxonomy (NCBI): domain Eukaryota; kingdom Metazoa; phylum Chordata; class Mammalia; order Afrosoricida; family Tenrecidae; genus Tenrec; species Tenrec ecaudatus. The sequence continues at coordinate 68,045 of NW_027458110.1, forward strand.
GCTAATGCTAGGGCTCCCCTAGCCTTTAAGCTAGGGCACCCCTAGGCTTTAGGCTAGGGCTCCCCTAGCCTTTAGGCTAGGGCACACCTAGGCTTTAGGCTAGGGCTCCCCTAGGTTAAGGCTAGGGCTCCTCTAGCCTTTTTTAGGCTAGTGCTCCCCTAGGCTAAGGCTAGGGCTCGACTAGCCTTTAGTCTAGGGCACCCCTCGGCATTAGGCTAGGGCTCCCCAAAGCTAAGGCTAGGGTCCCCCTAGCCTTTAGGCTAGGGTACCCCTAGGCTTTAGGCTTTAGGCTAGGGCTCCCTTAGGCTAAAGCTAGAGCTCCCCTAGCCTTTAGGCTAGGGCACCCCTAGGCTTTAGGCTAGGGCTCCCCTAGGCTAAGGCTAGGACTCCCCTAGCCTTTAGGCTAGGGCACCCCTAGGCTTTAGGCTTTAGGCTAAGGCTCCCCTAGGCTAAGGCTAGGGCTCCCCCAGACATTAGGCTAGGGCACCCCAGGCTTTAGGCTAGGGCTCCCCTAGGCTAAGGCTAAGGCTCCGGTAGCCTTTAGGCTAGGGAAACCCCTAGGCTTTAGGCTTTAGGCTAGGGCTCCCCTAGGCTACGGCTAGGGGTCCCCTAGGCTTTAGGCTAGAGCTACCCTAGGCTAAGGCTAGGGCTCACCTAGCCTTTAGGCTAGGGCACCCCTAGGCTTTAGGCTAGGGCTCCCATAGGCTAAGGCTAGGGCTCCCCTAGCCTTTAGGCTAGGGCACCCCTAGGCTTTAGGCTAAGGCTCCCCTAGGCTAAGGCTAGGGCTCCCCTAGCCTTTAGGCTAGGGCACCCCTAGGCTTTAGGCTTTAGGCTAGGGCTCCCCTAGGCTAAAGCTAGGGCTCCCCTAGCCTTTAGGCTAGGGCACCCCTAGGCTTTAGGCTAGGGCTCCCCTAGGCTAAGGCTAGGACTCCCCTATACTTTAGGCTAGGGCAACCCTAAGCTTTAAGCTAGGCCTCCCCTTGGCTAAGGCTAGGGCTCCTCTAGCATATTGGCTACGCCACCACCAGGCTTAAGCTAGGGCTCCCCTAGGCTAAGGCTAAGGCTCCGGTAGCCTTTAGTCTAGGGCACCCCTAGACTTTAGGCTTTAGGCTAGGGCACCCCTAGGCTAATGCTAGGGCTCCCCTAGCGTTTAGGCTAGGGTATCCCAAAGCTTTAGGCTAGGGCAGCCCTAGGCTTTAGGCTTTAGGCTAGGTCTCCCCTAGTCTAACGATAGGGCTCCCCTAGCCTTTAGGCTATGGCACCCCTAGGCTTTAGGCTTTAGGCTAGAGCTCCACTAGCGTAAGGCTAGGGCTCCCCTAGCCTTTAGAATAGGGCTCTCCTAGGTTTTAGGCTAGGACTCCCGTAGGCTAAGGCTAGGGCTCCCCTAGGCTAAGGCTAGGACACCCCTAGCCTTTCGGCTAGGGAACCCCTAGGCTTTAGGCTAGGGCTCCCCTAGGCTAAGGCTAGGGCTCCCCTAGCCTTTCGGCTAGGGCACCCCTAGGCTTTAGGCTAGGGCTCCCCTAGGCTAAGGCTAGGGCTCCCCTAGCCTTTAGGCTAGGCAACACCTAGGCTTTAGACTAGGGCTCCCCTAGGCTAAGGCTAAGGCTCCCCTAGCCTTTAGGCTAGGCAACACCTAGGCTTTAGACTAGGGCTCCCCTAGGCTAAGGCTAAGGCTCCCCTAGCCTTTAGGCTGGGGCACCTCTAGGCTTTAGGCTAGGGCTCCCCTAAGCTAAGGCTAGGGCTCCCCTAGTCTTTTGGTTAGGGCACCTCTAGTCTTTAGGCTAGGGCTCCCCTAGGCTAATGCTAGGGCTTCCCTAGGCTAAGCTAGGCCTCCCCTAGCTATTAGGCTAGGGCACCCCTAGGCTTTAGGCTAGGGCTCCCCTAGGCTAAGGCTAGGGCTACCCTAGCCTTTAGGCTAGGGCACCCCTAGGCTTTAGGCTTTAGGCAAGGGCTCCCCAAGGCTAAGGCTAGGGCTTCCCTAACCTTTAGGCTAGGGCATCCCAAGGCTTTAGGCTAGGGCACCCCTAGGCTTTAGACTTTAGGCTTGGGCTCCTCTAGGCTAACGCTAGGGCTCCCCTAGCCTTTAGGCTACGGTGCCCCTAGGCTTTAGGCTTTAGGCTAGAGCCCCACTAGGCTAAGGCTAGGGCTCCCCTAGCCTTTAGTCTAGGGCTCTCCTAGGTTTTAGGCTAGGACTCCCTTAGGCTAAGGCTTGGGCTCCCCTAACCGTTAGGCTAGGGCACCCCAGACTTTAGGCTAGGGCTCCCCTAGGCTATGGCTAGGGCTCCCGTAGCCTCAGGCTAGGGCACCCCTCGGCTTTAGGCTAGGGCTCCCCTAGGCTAAGGCTAGGGCTCCCCTAGCCTTTAGGCTAGGGCACCCCTAGGCTTTAGGCTTTAGGCTAGGGCTCCCCTAGGCTAAGGCTCGGGATACCCTAGCCTTTAGGCTAGGGCACCCCTAGGCTTTAGCCTAGGGCTCCCCTAGGCTAAGGCTAGGGCTCCCCTAGCCTTTAGGCTAGGGCACCCCTAGGCTTTAGGCTAGGCCTCCCCTAGGATAATGCTAGGGCACCCCTAGGCTTTAGGCTAGGGCTCCCCTAGGCTAAGGCTAGGGCTCCCCTAGCCTTTAAGCTAGGGCACCCCTAGGCTTTAGGCTAGGGCTCCCCTAGGCTAAGGCTAGGGCTCCCCTAGCCTTTTTTAGGCTAGGGCACCCCTAGGCTTTAGGCTTGGGCTCCCCTAGGCTAAGGCTAAGACACCTCTAGCCTTTAGACTAGGGCCCCCCTTGGCTTTAGGCTAGGGCTCCCCTAGGCTAAGGCTAGGGCTCGCCTAGCCTTTAGGCTAGGGCACCCCTCGGCTTTAGGCTAGGGCTCCCCTAGGCTTTAGGGTTTAGGCTAGGGCTCCTCTAGGCTAAAGCTAGGGCTCCCCTAGCCTTTAGGCTAGGGCACCCCTAGGCTTTAGGCTAGGGCTCCCCTAGGCTAAGGCTAGGACTCCCCTAGCCTTTAGGCTAGGGCACCCCTAGGCTTTAGGCTTTAGGCTAGGGCTCCCCTAGGCTACGGCTAGGGGTCCCCTAGGCTTTAGGCTAGAGCTCCCCTAGGCTAAGGCTAGGGCTCCCCTAGCCTGTAGACTAGGGCATCCCTATGCTTTAGGCTAGGGCTCCCCTAGGCTAAGACTAGGGCTCCCCAGGATTTTAGCTAGGGTACCCCTAGGCTTTAGGATAGGGCTCCCCTAGGCTAAGGCGAGGGCTCCCCTGGCATTTAGGCTAGGGCACCCCTAGGCTTTAGGCTTTAGGCTAGGGCTCCCCTAGGCTAAGGCTAGGGCTTCCCTAGCCTTTAGGCTAGGGCACCCCTAGGCTTTAGGCTAGGGCTCCCCTAGGCTAAGGCTAGGACTCCCCTAGCCTTTAGGCTAGGGCACCCCTAGGCTTTAGGCTTTAGGCTAAGGCTCCCCTAGGCTAAGGCTAGGGCTCCCCCAGACATTAGGCTAGCGCACCCCAGGCTTTAGGCTAGGGCTCCCCTAGGCTAAGGCTAAGGCTCCGGTAGCCTTTAGGCTAGGGAAACCCCTAGGCTTTAGGCTTTAGGCTAGGGCTCCCCTAGGCTACGGCTAGGGGTCCCCTAGGCTTTAGGCTAGAGCTACCCTAGGCTAAGGCTAGGGCTCACCTAGCCTTTAGGCTAGGGCACCCCTAGGCTTTAGGCTAGGGCTCTCCTAGGCTAAGGCTAGGGCTCCCCTAGCCTTTAGGCTAGGGCACCCCTAGGCTTTAGGCTAAGGCTCCCCTAGGCTAAGGCTAGGGCTCCCCTAGCCTTTAGGCTAGGGCACCCCTAGGTTTTAGGCTTTAGGCTAGGGCTCCCCTAGGCTAAAGCTAGGGCTTCCCTAGCCTTTAGGCTAGGGCACCCCTAGGCTTTAGGCTAGGGCTCCCCTAGGCTAAGGCTAGGACTCCCCTATACTTTAGGCTAGGGCAACCCTAGGCTTTAAGCTAGGCCTCCCCTTGGCTAAGGCTAGGGCTCCTCTAGCCTTTAGGCTACGCCACCACCAGGCTTAAGCTAGGGCTCCCCTAGGCTAAGGCTAAGGCTCCGGTAGCCTTTAGTCTAGGGCACCCCTAGACTTTAGGCTTTAGGCTAGGGCACCCCTAGGCTAATGCTAGGGCTCCCCTAGCGTTTAGGCTAGGGTATCCCAAAGCTTTAGGCTAGGGCAGCCCTAGGCTTTAGGCTTTAGGCTAGGTCTCCCCTAGTCTAACGATAGGGCTCCCCTAGCCTTTAGGCTATGGCACCCTTAGGCTTTAGGCTTTAGGCTAGAGCTCCACTAGGGTAAGGCTAGGGCTCCCCTAGCCTTTAGAATAGGGCTCTCCTAGGTTTTAGGCTAGGACTCCCGTAGGCTAAGACTAGGGCTCCCCTAGGCTAAGGCTAGGACACCCCTAGCCTTTCGGCTAGGGAACCCCTAGGCTTTAGGCTAGGGCTCCCCTAGGCTAAGGCTAGGGCTCCCCTAGCCTTTCGGCTAGGGCACCCCTAGGCTTTAGGCTAGGGCTCCCCTAGGCTAAGGCTAGGGCTCCCCTAGCCTTTAGGCTAGGCAACACCTAGGCTTTAGACTAGGGCTCCCCTAGGCTAAGGCTAAGGCTCCCCTAGCCTTTAGGCTAGGCAACACCTAGGCTTTAGACTAGGGCTCCCCTAGGCTAAGGCTAAGGCTCCCCTAGACTTTAGGCTGGGGCACCTCTAGGCTTTAGGCTAGGGCTCCCCTAAGCTAAGGCTAGGGCTCCCCTAGTCTTTTGGTTAGGGCATCTCTAGTCTTTAGGCTAGGGCTCCCCTAGGCTAATGCTAGGGCTTCCCTAGGCTAAGCTAGGCCTCCCCTAGCTATTAGGCTAGGGCACCCCTAGGCTTTAGGCTAGGGCTCCCCTAGGCTAAGGCTAGGGCTACCATAGCCTTTAGGCTAGGGCACCCCTAGGCTTTAGGCTTTAGGCAAGGGCTCCCCAAGGCTAAGGCTAGGGCTTCCCTAACCTTTAGGCTAGGGCATCCCAAGGCTTTAGGCTAGGGCACCCCTAGGCTTTAGGCTTTAGGCTTGGGCTCCTCTAGGCTAACGCTAGGGCTCCCCTAGCCTTTAGGCTACGGTGCCCCTAGGCTTTAGGCTTTAGGCTAGAGCCCCACTAGGCTAAGGCTAGGGCTCCCCTAGCCTTTAGTCTAGGGCTCTCCTAGGTTTTAGGCTAGGACTCCCTTAGGCTAAGGCTTGGGCTCCCCTAACCGTTAGGCTAGGGCACCCCAGACTTTAGGCTAGGGCTCCCCTAGGCTAAGGCTAGGGCTCCCCTAGCCTTTAAGCTAGGGCACCCCTAGGCTTTAGGCTTTAGGCTAGGGCTCCCCTAGGCTAAGGCTCGGGATACCCTAGCCTTTAGGCTAGGGCACCCCTAGGCTTTAGCCTAGGGCTCCCCTAGGCTAAGGCTAGGGCTCCACTAGCCTTTAGGCTAGGGCACCCCTAGGCTTTAGGCTAGGACTCCCCTAGGATAATGCTAGGGCACCCCTAGGGTTTAGGCTAGGGCTCCCCTAGGCTAAGGCTAGGGCTCCCCTAGCCTTTAAGCTAGGGCACCCCTAGGCTTTAGGCTAGGGCTCCCCTAGGCTAAGGCTAGGGCTCCCCTAGCCTGTTTTAGGCTAGGGCACCCCTAGGCTTTAGGCTTGGGCTCCCCTAGGCTAAGGCTAAGACACCTCTAGCCTTTAGGCTAGGGCACCCCTGGCTTTAGGGTAGGGCTCCCCTAGGCTAAGGCTAGGGCTCCCCTAGCCTTTAGGCTAGGGCACCCCTAGGCTTTAGGCTAGGGCTCCCCTAGGCTAAGGCTATGGCTCCCCTAGCCTTTAGGCTAGGGCACCCCTAGGCTTTAGGCTTAAGGCTAGGTCTCCCCTAGGCTAAGGCTAGGGCTCGCCTAGCCTTTAGACTGGGGCCCCCCTTGGCTTTAGGCTAGGGCTCCCCTAGGCTAAGGCTAGGGCTCGCCTAGCCTTTAGGCTAGGGCACCCCGCGGCTTTAGGCTAGGCCTCCCCTAGGCTTTAGTGTTTAGGCTAGGGCTCCCCTAGGCTAAAGCTAGGGCTCCCCTAGTCTTTAGGCTAGGGCACCCCTAGGCTTTAGGTTAGGGCTCCCCTAGGCTAAGGCTAGGGCTCCCCTAGCCTTTCGGCTAGGGCACCCCTAGGCTTTAGGCTAGGGCTCCCCTAGGCTAAGGCTAGGGCTCCCCTAGCCTTTAGGCTAGGCAACACCTAGGCTTTAGACTAGGGCTCCCCTAGGCTAAGGCTAAGGCTCCCCTAGCCTTTAGGCTAGGCAACACCTAGGCTTTAGACTAGGGCTCCCCTAGGCTAAGGCTAAGGCTCCCCTAGCCTTTAGGCTGGGGCACCTCTAGGCTTTAGGCTAGGGCTCCCCTAAGCTAAGGCTAGGGCTCCCCTAGTCTTTTGGTTAGGGCACCTCTAGTCTTTAGGCTAGGGCTCCCCTAGGCTAATGCTAGGGCTTCCCTAGGCTAAGCTAGGCCTCCCCTAGCTATTAGGCTAGGGCACCCCTAGGCTTTAGGCTAGGGCTCCCCTAGGCTTTAGGCTTTAGGCAAGGGCTCCCCAAGGCTAAGGCTAGGGCTTCCCTAACCTTTAGGCTAGGGCATCCCAAGGCTTTAGGCTAGGGCACCCCTAGGCTTTAGACTTTAGGCTTGGGCTCCTCTAGGCTAACGCTAGGGCTCCCCTAGCCTTTAGGCTACGGTGCCCCTAGGCTTTAGGCTTTAGGCTAGAGCCCCACTAGGCTAAGGCTAGGGCTCCCCTAGCCTTTAGTCTAGGGCTCTCCTAGGTTTTAGGCTAGGACTCCCTTAGGCTAAGGCTTGGGCTCCCCTAACCGTTAGGCTAGGGCACCCCAGACTTTAGGCTAGGGCTCCCCTAGGCTATGGCTAGGGCTCCCGTAGCCTCAGGCTAGGGCACCCCTCGGCTTTAGGCTAGGGCTCCCCTAGGCTAAGGCTAGGGCTCCCCTAGCCTTTAGGCTAGGGCACCCCTAGGCTTTAGGCTTTAGGCTAGGGCTCCCCTAGGCTAAGGCTCGGGATACCCTAGCCTTTAGGCTAGGGCACCCCTAGGCTTTAGCCTAGGGCTCCCCTAGGCTAAGGCTAGGGCTCCCCTAGCCTTTAGGCTAGGGCACCCCTAGGCTTTAGGCTAGGCCTCCCCTAGGATAATGCTAGGGCACCCCTAGGCTTTAGGCTAGGGCTCCCCTAGGCTAAGGCTAGGGCTCCCCTAGCCTTTAAGCTAGGGCACCCCTAGGCTTTAGGCTAGGGCTCCCCTAGGCTAAGGCTAGGGCTCCCCTAGCCTTTTTTAGTCTAGGGCACCCCTAGGCTTTAGGCTTGGGCTCCCCTAGGCTAAGGCTAAGACACCTCTAGCCTTTAGACTAGGGCCCCCCTTGGCTTTAGGCTAGGGCTCCCCTAGGTTAAGGCTAGGGCTCGCCTAGCCTTTAGGCTAGGGCACCCCTCGGCTTTAGGCTAGGGCTCCCCTAGGCTTTAGGGTTTAGGCTAGGGCTCCCCTAGGCTAAAGCTAGGGCTCCCCTAGCCTTTAGGCTAGGGCACCCCTAGGCTTTAGGCTAGGGCTCCCCTAGGCTAAGGCTAGGACACCCCTAGCCTTTAGGCTAGGGCACCCCTAGGCTTTAGGCTTTAGGCTAGGGCTCCCCTAGGCTACGGCTAGGGTTCCCCTAGGCTTTAGGCTAGAGCTCCCCTAGGCTAAGGCTAGGGCTCCCCTAGCCTTTAGACTAGGGCATCCCTAGGCTTTAGGCTAGGGCTCCCCTAGGCTAAGACTAGGGCTCCCCAGGATTTTAGCTAGGGTACCCCTAGGCTTTAGGATAGGGCTCCCCTAGGCTAAGGCGAGGGCTCCCCTGGCATTTAGGCTAGGGCACCCCTAGGCTTTAGGCTTTAGGCTAGGGCTCCCCTAGGCTAAGGCTAGGGCTTCCCTAGCCTTTAGGCTAGGGCACCCCTAGGCTTTAGGCTAGGGCTCCCCTAGGCTAAGGCTAGGACTCCCCTAGCCTTTAGGCTAGGGCACCCCTAGGCTTTAGGTTTTAGGCTAAGGCTCCCCTAGGCTAAGGCTAGGGCTCCCCCAGACATTAGGCTAGCGCACCCCAGGCTTTAGGCTAGGGCTCCCCTAGGCTAAGGCTAAGGCTCCGGTAGCCTTTAGGCTAGGGAAACCCCTAGGCTTTAGGCTTTAGGCTAGGGCTCCCCTAGGCTACGGCTAGGGGTCCCCTAGGCTTTAGGCTAGAGCTACCCTAGGCTAAGGCTAGGGCTCACCTAGCCTTTAGGCTAGGGCACCCCTAGGCTTTAGGCTAGGGCTCCCCTAGGCTAAGGCTAGGGCTCCCCTAGCCTTTAGGCTAGGGCACCCCTAGGCTTTAGGCTAAGGCTCCCCTAGGCTAAGGCTAGGGCTCCCCTAGCCTTTAGGCTAGGGCACCCCTAGGTTTTAGGCTTTAGGCTAGGGCTCCCCTAGGCTAAAGCTAGGGCTTCCCTAGCCTTTAGGCTAGGGCACCCCTAGGCTTTAGGCTAGGGCTCCCCTAGGCTAAGGCTAGGACTCCCCTATACTTTAGGCTAGGGCAACCCTAGGCTTTAAGCTAGGCCTCCCCTTGGCTAAGGCTAGGGCTCCTCTAGCCTTTAGGCTACGCCACCACCAGGCTTAAGCTAGGGCTCCCCTAGGCTAAGGCTAAGGCTCCGGTACCCTTTAGTCTAGGGCACCCCTAGACTTTAGGCTTTAGGCTAGGGCACCCCTAGGCTAATGCTAGGGCTCCCCTAGCGTTTAGGCTAGGGTATCCCAAAGCTTTAGGCTAGGGCAGCCCTAGGCTTTAGGCTTTAGGCTAGGTCTCCCCTAGTCTAACGATAGGGCTCCCCTAGCCTTTAGGCTATGGCACCCTTAGGCTTTAGGCTTTAGGCTAGAGCTCCACTAGGGTAAGGCTAGGGCTCCCCTAGCCTTTAGAATAGGGCTCTCCTAGGTTTTAGGCTAGGACTCCCGTAGGCTAAGGCTAGGGCTCCCCTAGGCTAAGGCTAGGACACCCCTAGCCTTTCGGCTAGGGAACCCCTAGGCTTTAGGCTAGGGCTCCCCTAGGCTAAGGCTAGGGCTCCCCTAGCCTTTCGGCTAGGGCACCCCTAGGCTTTAGGCTAGGGCTCCCCTAGGCTAAGGCTAGGGCTCCCCTAGCCTTTAGGCTAGGCAACACCTAGGCTTTAGACTAGGGCTCCCCTAGGCTAAGGCTAAGGCTCCCCTAGCCTTTAGGCTAGGCAACACCTAGGCTTTAGACTAGGGCTCCCCTAGGCTAAGGCTAAGGCTCCCCTAGACTTTAGGCTGGGGCACCTCTAGGCTTTAGGCTAGGGCTCCCCTAAGCTAAGGCTAGGGCTCCCCTAGTCTTTTGGTTAGGGCACCTCTAGTCTTTAGGCTAGGGCTCCCCTAGGCTAATGCTAGGGCTTCCCTAGGCTAAGCTAGGCCTCCCCTAGCTATTAGGCTAGGGCACCCCTAGGCTTTAGGCTAGGGCTCCCCTAGGCTAAGGCTAGGGCTACCATAGCCTTTAGGCTAGGGCACCCCTAGGCTTTAGGCTTTAGGCAAGGGCTCCCCAAGGCTAAGGCTAGGGCTTCCCTAACCTTTAGGCTAGGGCATCCCAAGGCTTTAGGCTAGGGCACCCCTAGGCTTTAGGCTTTAGGCTTGGGCTCCTCTAGGCTAACGCTAGGGCTCCCCTAGCCTTTAGGCTACGGTGCCCCTAGGCTTTAGGCTTTAGGCTAGAGCCCCACTAGGCTAAGGCTAGGGCTCCCCTAGCCTTTAGTCTAGGGCTCTCCTAGGTTTTAGGCTAGGACTCCCTTAGGCTAAGGCTTGGGCTCCCCTAACCGTTAGGCTAGGGCACCCCAGACTTTAGGCTAGGGCTCCCCTAGGCTAAGGCTAGGGCTCCCCTAGCCTTTAAGCTAGGGCACCCCTAGGCTTTAGGCTTTAGGCTAGGGCTCCCCTAGGCTAAGGCTCGGGATACCCTAGCCTTTAGGCTAGGGCACCCCTAGGCTTTAGCCTAGGGCTCCCCTAGGCTAAGGCTAGGGCTCCACTAGCCTTTAGGCTAGGGCACCCCTAGGCTTTAGGCTAGGACTCCCCTAGGATAATGCTAGGGCACCCCTAGGGTTTAGGCTAGGGCTCCCCTAGGCTAAGGCTAGGGCTCCCCTAGCCTTTAAGCTAGGGCACCCCTAGGCTTTAGGCTAGGGCTCCCCTAGGCTAAGGCTAGGGCTCCCCTAGCCTGTTTTAGGCTAGGGCACCCCTAGGCTTTAGGCTTGGGCTCCCCTAGGCTAAGGCTAAGACACCTCTAGCCTTTAGGCTAGGGCACCCCTGGCTTTAGGGTAGGGCTCCCCTAGGCTAAGGCTAGGGCTCCCCTAGACTTTAGGCTAGGGCACCCCTAGGCTTTAGGCTAGAGCTCCCCTAGGCTAAGGCTATGGCTCCCCTAGCCTTTAGGCTAGGGCACCCCTAGGCTTTAGGCTTAAGACTAGGTCTCCCCTAGGCTAAGGCTAGGGCTCGCCTAGCCTTTAGACTGGGGCCCCCCTTGGCTTTAGGCTAGGGCTCCCCTAGGCTAAGGCTAGGGCTCGCCTAGCCTTTAGGCTAGGGCACCCCTCGGCTTTAGGCTAGGCCTCCCCTAGGCTTTAGTGTTTAGGCTAGGGCTCCCCTAGGCTAAAGCTAGGGCTCCCCTAGCCTTTAGGCTAGGGCACCCCTAGGCTTTAGGTTAGGGCTCCCCTAGGCTAAGGCAAGGACTCCCCTAGCCTTTAGGCTAGGGCACCCCTAGGCTTTAGGCTTTAGGCTAGGGCTCCCCTAGGCTAAGGCTAGGGCTCCCCCAGACATTAGGCTAGGGCACCCCAGGCTTTAGGCTAGGGCTCCCCTAGGCTACGGCTAGGGGTCCCCTAGGCTTTAGGCTAGAGCTCCCCTAGGGTAAGGCTAGGGCTCCCCTAGCCTTTAGACTAGGGCATCCATAGGCTTTAGGCTAGGGCTCCCCTAGGCTAAGACTAGGGCTCCCCAGGATTTTAGCTAGGGTACCCCTAGGCTTTAGGATAGGGCTCCCCTAGGCTAAGGCGAGGGCTCCCCTGGCATTTAGGCTAGGGCACCCCTAGGCTTTAGGCTTTAGGCTAGGGCTCCCCTAGGCTAAGGCTAGGGCTTCCCTAGCCTTTAGGCTAGGGCACCCCTAGGCTTTAGGCTAGGGCTCCCCTAGGCTAAGGCTAGGGCTCCCCTAGACTTTAGGCTAGGGCACCCCTAGGCTTTAGGCTTTAGGCTAGGGCTCCCCTATACTTTAGGCTAGGGGAACCCTAGGCTTTAGGCTAGGCCTCCCCTAGGCTAAGGCTAGGGCTCCTCTAGCCTTTAGGCTACGCCACCACCAGGCTTTAGGCTAGGGCTCCCCTAGGCTAAGGCTAAGGCTCCGGTATCCTTTAGGCTAGGGCACCCCTAGACTTTAGGCTTTAGGCTGGGGCACCCCTAGGCTAATGGTAGGGCTCCGCTAGCCTTTAGGCTAGGGTATCCCAAAGCTTTAGGCTAGGGCTCCCCTAGGCTAACGCCAGGGTTCCCCTAGCCTTTAGGCTAGGGCACCCCTAGGCTTTAGGCTTTAGGCTAGGTCTCCCCTAGTCTAACGATAGGGCTCCCCTAGCCTTTAGGCTATGGCACCTCTAGGCTTTAGGCTTTAGGCTAGAGCTCCACTAGGCTAAGGCTAGGGCTCCCCTAGCCTTTAGGCTAGGGCACCCCTAGGCTTTAGGCTAGGGCTCCCCTAGCCTAAGGCTAGGCCTCCCCTAGCCTTTAGGCTAGGGCACGCCTAGGCTAAGGCTAGGGCTACCCTAGGCTAATGCTAGGGCTTCCCTAGGCTAAGGCTAGGCCTCCCCTAGCCTTTAGGCTAGGGCACCCCTAGGCTTTAGGCTAGGGCTCCCGTAGGCTAAGGCTAGGGCTACCCTAGCCTTTAGGCTAGGGCACCCCTAGGCTATAGGCTTAAGGCAAGGGCTCCCCTAGGCTAAGGCTAAGGCTCACCTAGCCTTGAGGCTAGGGCACCCCTATGTTTTAGGCTAGGGCTCCCCTAGGTAAGGCTAGGGCTCCCCTAGTCTTTTGGTTAGGGCACCTCTAGTCTTTAGGCTAGGGCTCCCCTAGGCTAATGCTAGGGCTTCCCTAGGCTAAGCTAGGCCTCCCCTAGCTATTAGGCTAGGGCACCCCTAGGCTTTAGGCTAGGGCTCCCCTAGGCTAAGGCTAGGGCTACCCTAGCCTTTAGGCTAGGGCACCCCTAGGCTTTAGGCTTTAGGCAAGGGCTCCCCAAGGCTAAGGCTAGGGCTTCCCTAACCTTTAGGCTAGGGCATCCCAAGGCTTTAGGCTAGGGCACCCCTAGGCTTTAGACTTTAGGCTTGGGCTCCTCTAGGCTAACGCTAGGGCTCCCCTAGCCTTTAGGCTACGGTGCCCCTAGGCTTTAGGCTTTAGGCTAGAGCCCCACTAGGCTAAGGCTAGGGCTCCCCTAGCCTTTAGTCTAGGGCTCTCCTAGGTTTTAGGCTAGGACTCCCTTAGGCTAAGGCTTGGGCTCCCCTAACCGTTAGGCTAGGGCACCCCAGACTTTAGGCTAGGGCTCCCCTAGGCTATGGCTAGGGCTCCCGTAGCCTCAGGCTAGGGCACCCCTCGGCTTTAGGCTAGGGCTCCCCTAGGCTAAGGCTAGGGCTCCCCTAGCCTTTAGGCTAGGGCACCCCTAGGCTTTAGGCTTTAGGCTAGGGCTCCCCTAGGCTAAGGCTCGGGATACCCTAGCCTTTAGGCTAGGGCACCCCTAGGCTTTAGCCTAGGGCTCCCCTAGGCTAAGGCTAGGGCTCCCCTAGCCTTTAGGCTAGGGCACCCCTAGGCTTTAGGCTAGGCCTCCCCTAGGATAATGCTAGGGCACCCCTAGGCTTTAGGCTAGGGCTCCCCTAGGCTAAGGCTAGGGCTCCCCTAGCCTTTAAGCTAGGGCACCCCTAGGCTTTAGGCTAGGGCTCCCCTAGGCTAAGGCTAGGGCTCCCCTAGCCTTTTTTAGGCTAGGGCACCCCTAGGCTTTAGGCTTGGGCTCCCCTAGGCTAAGGCTAAGACACCTCTAGCCTTTAGACTAGGGCCCCCCTTGGCTTTAGGCTAGGGCTCCCCTAGGCTAAGGCTAGGGCTCGCCTAGCCTTTAGGCTAGGGCACCCCTCGGCTTTAGGCTAGGGCTCCCCTAGGCTTTAGGGTTTAGGCTAGGGCTCCCCTAGGCTAAAGCTAGGGCTCCCCTAGCCTTTAGGCTAGGGCACCCCTAGGCTTTAGGCTAGGGCTCCCCTAGGCTAAGGCTAGGACTCCCCTAGCCTTTAGGCTAGGGCACCCCTAGGCTTTAGGCTTTAGGCTAGGGCTCCCCTAGGCTACGGCTAGGGGTCCCCTAGGCTTTAGGCTAGAGCTCCCCTAGGCTAAGGCTAGGGCTCCCCTAACCTTTAGACTAGGGCATCCCTAGGCTTTAGGCTAGGGCTCCCCTAGGCTAAGACTAGGGCTCCCCAGGATTTTAGCTAGGGTACCCCTAGGCTTTAGGATAGGGCTCCCCTAGGCTAAGGCGAGGGCTCCCCTGGCATTTAGGCTAGGGCACCCCTAGGCTTTAGGCTTTAGGCTAGGGCTCCCCTAGGCTAAGGCTAGGGCTTCCCTAGCCTTTAGGCTAGGGCACCCCTAGGCTTTAGGCTAGGGCTCCCCTAGGCTAAGGCTAGGACTCCCCTAGCCTTTAGGCTAGGGCACCCCTAGGCTTTAGGCTTTAGGCTAAGGCTCCCCTAGGCTAAGGCTAGGGCTCCCCCAGACATTAGGCTAGCGCACCCCAGGCTTTAGGCTAGGGCTCCCCTAGGCTAAGGCTAAGGCTCCGGTAGCCTTTAGGCTAGGGAAACCCCTAGGCTTTAGGCTTTAGGCTAGGGCTCCCCTAGGCTACGGCTAGGGGTCCCCTAGGCTTTAGGCTAGAGCTACCCTAGGCTAAGGCTAGGGCTCACCTAGCCTTTAGGCTAGGGCACCCCTAGGCTTTAGGCTAGGGCTCCCCTAGGCTAAGGCTAGGGCTCCCCTAGCCTTTAGGCTAGGGCACCCCTAGGCTTTAGGCTAAGGCTCCCCTAGGCTAAGGCTAGGGCTCCCCTAGCCTTTAGGCTAGGGCACCCCTAGGTTTTAGGCTTTAGGCTAGGGCTCCCCTAGGCTAAAGCTAGGGCTTCTCTAGCCTTTAGGCTAGGGCACCCCTAGGCTTTAGGCTAGGGCTCCCCTAGGCTAAGGCTAGGACTCCCCTATACTTTAGGCTAGGGCAACCCTAGGCTTTAAGCTAGGCCTCCCCTTGGCTAAGGCTAGGGCTCCTCTAGCCTTTAGGCTACGCCACCACCAGGCTTAAGCTAGGGCTCCCCTAGGCTAAGGCTAAGGCTCCGGTAGCCTTTAGTCTAGGGCACCCCTAGACTTTAGGCTTTAGGCTAGGGCACCCCTAGGCTAATGCTAGGGCTCCCCTAGCGTTTAGGCTAGGGTATCCCAAAGCTTTAGGCTAGGGCAGCCCTAGGCTTTAGGCTTTAGGCTAGGTCTCCCCTAGTCTAACGATAGGGCTCCCCTAGCCTTTAGGCTATGGCACCCTTAGGCTTTAGGCTTTAGGCTAGAGCTCCACTAGGGTAAGGCTAGGGCTCCCCTAGCCTTTAGAATAGGGCTCTCCTAGGTTTTAGGCTAGGACTCCCGTAGGCTAAGGCTAGGGCTCCCCTAGGCTAAGGCTAGGACACCCCTAGCCTTTCGGCTAGGGAACCCCTAGGCTTTAGGCTAGGGCTCCCCTAGGCTAAGGCTAGGGCTCCCCTAGCCTTTCGGCTAGGGCACCCCTAGGCTTTAGGCTAGGGCTCCCCTAGGCTAAGGCTAGGGCTCCCCTAGCCTTTAGGCTAGGCAACACCTAGGCTTTAGACTATGGCTCCCCTAGGCTAAGGCTAAGGCTCCCCTAGCCTTTAGGCTAGGCAACACCTAGGCTTTAGACTAGGGCTCCCCTAGGCTAAGGCTAAGGCTCCCCTAGACTTTAGGCTGGGGCACCTCTAGGCTTTAGGCTAGGGCTCCCCTAAGCTAAGGCTAGGGCTCCCCTAGTCTTTTGGTTAGGGCACCTCTAGTCTTTAGGCTAGGGCTCCCCTAGGCTAATGCTAGGGCTTCCCTAGGCTAAGCTAGGCCTCCCCTAGCTATTAGGCTAGGGCACCCCTAGGCTTTAGGCTAGGGCTCCCCTAGGCTAAGGCTAGGGCTACCATAGCCTTTAGGCTAGGGCACCCCTAGGCTTTAGGCTTTAGGCAAGGGCTCCCCAAGGCTAAGGCTAGGGCTTCCCTAACCTTTAGGCTAGGGCATCCCAAGGCTTTAGGCTAGGGCACCCCTAGGCTTTAGGCTTTAGGCTTGGGCTCCTCTAGGCTAACGCTAGGGCTCCCCTAGCCTTTAGGCTACGGTGCCCCTAGGCTTTAGGCTTTAGGCTAGAGCCCCACTAGGCTAAGGCTAGGGCTCCCCTAGCCTTTAGTCTAGGGCTCTCCTAGGTTTTAGGCTAGGACTCCCTTAGGCTAAGGCTTGGGCTCCCCTAACCGTTAGGCTAGGGCACCCCAGACTTTAGGCTAGGGCTCCCCTAGGCTAAGGCTAGGGCTCCCCTAGCCTTTAAGCTAGGGCACCCCTAGGCTTTAGGCTTTAGGCTAGGGCTCCCCTAGGCTAAGGCTCGGGATACCCTAGCCTTTAGGCTAGGGCACCCCTAGGCTTTAGCCTAGGGCTCCCCTAGGCTAAGGCTAGGGCTCCACTAGCCTTTAGGCTAGGGCACCCCTAGGCTTTAGGCTAGGACTCCCCTAGGATAATGCTAGGGCACCCCTAGGGTTTAGGCTAGGGCTCCCCTAGGCTAAGGCTAGGGCTCCCCTAGCCTTTAAGCTAGGGCACCCCTAGGCTTTAGGCTAGGGCTCCCCTAGGCTAAGGCTAGGGCTCCCCTAGCCTGTTTTAGGCTAGGGCACCCCTAGGCTTTAGGCTTGGGCTCCCCTAGGCTAAGGCTAAGACACCTCTAGCCTTTAGGCTAGGGCACCCCTGGCTTTAGGGTAGGGCTCCCCTAGGCTAAGGCTAGGGCTCCCCTAGCCTTTAGGCTAGGGCACCCCTAGGCTTTAGGCTAGAGCTCCCCTAGGCTAAGGCTATGGCTCCCCTAGCCTTTAGGCTAGGGCACCCCTAGGCTTTAGGCTTAAGGCTAGGTCTCCCCTAGGCTAAGGCTAGGGCTCGCCTAGCCTTTAGACTGGGGCCCCCCTTGGCTTTAGGCTAGGGCTCCCCTAGGCTAAGGCTAGGGCTCGCCTAGCCTTTAGGCTAGGGCACCCCTCGGCTTTAGGCTAGGCCTCCCCTAGGCTTTAGTGTTCAGGCTAGGGCTCCCCTAGGCTAAAGCTAGGGCTCCCCTAGCCTTTAGGCTAGGGCACCCCTAGGCTTTAGGTTAGGGCTCCCCTAGGCTAAGGCTAGGACTCCCCTAGCCTTTAGGCTAGGGCACCCCTAGGCTTTAGGCTTTAGGCTAGGGCTCCCCTAGGCTAAGGCTAGGGCTCCCCCAGACATTAGGCTAGGGCACCCCAGGCTTTAGGCTAGGGCTCCCCTAGGCTACGGCTAGGGGTCCCCTAGGCTTTAGGCTAGAGCTCCCCTAGGGTAAGGCTAGGGCTCCCCTAGCCTTTAGACTAGGGCATCCATAGGCTTTAGGCTAGGGCTCCCCTAGGCTAAGACTAGGGCTCCCCAGGATTTTAGCTAGGGTACCCCTAGGCTTTAGGATAGGGCTCCCCTAGGCTAAGGCGAGGGCTCCCCTGGCCTTTAGGCTAGGGCACCCCTAGGCTTTAGGCTTTAGGCTAGGGCTCCCCTAGGCTAAGGCTAGGGCTTCCCTAGCCTTTAGGCTAGGGCACCCCTAGGCTTTAGGCTAGGGCTCCCCTAGGCTAAGGCTAGGGCTCCCCTAGACTTTAGGCTAGGGCACCCCTAGGCTTTAGGCTTTAGGCTAGGGCTCCCCTATACTTTAGGCTAGGGGAACCCTAGGCTTTAGGCTAGGCCTCCCCTAGGCTAAGGCTAGGGCTCCTCTAGCCTTTAGGCTACGCCACCACCAGGCTTTAGGCTAGGGCTCCCCTAGGCTAAGGCTAAGGCTCCGGTATCCTTTAGGCTAGGGCACCCCTAGACTTTAGGCTTTAGGCTAGGGCACCCCTAGGCTAATGGTAGGGCTCCGCTAGCCTTTAGGCTAGGGTATCCCAAAGCTTTAGGCTAGGGCTCCCCTAGGCTAACGCCAGGGTTCCCCTAGCCTTTAGGCTAGGGCACCCCTAGGCTTTAGGCTTTAGGCTAGGTCTCCCCTAGTCTAACGATAGGGCTCCCCTAGCCTTTAGGCTATGGCACCTCTAGGCTTTAGGCTTTAGGCTAGAGCTCCACTAGGCTAAGGCTAGGGCTCCCCTAGCCTTTAGGCTAGGGCACCCCTAGGCTTTAGGCTAGGGCTCCCCTAGCCTAAGGCTAGGCCTCCCCTAGCCTTTAGGCTAGGGCACGCCTAGGCTAAGGCTAGGGCTACCCTAGGCTAATGCTAGGGCTTCCCTAGGCTAAGGCTAGGCCTCCCCTAGCCTTTAGGCTAGGGCACCCCTAGGCTTTAGGCTAGGGCTCCCGTAGGCTAAGGCTAGGGCTACCCTAGCCTTTAGGCTAGGGCACCCCTAGGCTATAGGCTTTAGACAAGGGCTCCCCTAGGCTAAGGCTAAGGCTCACCTAGCCTTGAGGCTAGGGCACCCCTATGCTTTAGGCTAGGGCTCCCCTAGGTAAGGCTAGGGCTCCTCTAGCCTTGAGGCTAGGGTACCCCTAGGCTTTAGACTAGGGCTCCCCTAGGTAAGGCTAGGGTTCCACTAGCCTTGAGGCTAGGGTACCCCTAGCCTTTAGGCTAGGGCACCCCTAGGCTTTAGGCTAGGGCTCCCCTAGCCTAAGGCTAGGGCTCCCCTAGCCTTTCGGCTAGGGCACCCCTCGGCTTTAGGCTAGGGCTCCCCTAGGCTAAGGCTAGGGCTCCCCTAGCATTTAGGCTAGGGCACCCCTAGGCATTAGGCTAGGGCTACCCTAGGCTAAGGCTAGGGCACCCCTAGGCTTTAGGCTTTACTAGGGCTCCCCTAGGCTAAGGCTAGGGCTGTCCTAGTCTTTAGGTTAGGGCACCTCTAGTCTTTAGGCTAGGGCTCCCCTAGGCTAATGCTAGGGCTTCCCTAGGCTAAGGCTAGGCCTCCTCTAGCCTTTAGGCTAGGGCACCCCTAGGCTTTAGGCTAGGGCTCCCCTAGGCTAAGGCTAGGGCTACCCTAGACTTTAGGCTAGGGCACCCCTAGGCTTTAGGCTTTAGGCAAGGGCTCCCCTAGGCTAAGGCTAAGGCTCCCCTAGCCTTGAGGCTAGGGCACCCCTAGGCTTTAGGCTAGGCCTCCCGTAGGCTAAGGCTAGGGCTCCTCTAGCCTTGAGGCTAGGGCACCCCTATGCTTTAGGCTAGGGCTACCCTAGGCTAAGGCTAGGGCTCCCCTAGGCTAAGGCTAGGGCTCCCCTAGTCTTTAAGCTAGGGCCCCCCTAGGCTTTAGCCTAGGGCTCCCCTAGGCTAAGGCTAGGACACCCCTAGCCTTTCGCCTAGGGCACCCCTAGGCTTTAGGCTAGGGCTCCCCTAGGCTAAGGCAAGGGCTCCCCTAGCCTTTAGGCTAGGGAACCCCTAGGCTTTAGACTAGGGCTCCCCTAGGCTAAGGCTAAGGCTCCCCTAGGCTTTAGACTAGGGCTCCCCTAGTCTAAGGCTAAGGGTCCCCTAGCCTTTAGGCTAGGGCACCTCTAGGCTTTAGGCTAGGGCTCCCCTAGGCTAATGCTAGGGCTCCCCTAGTCTTTTGGTTAGGGCACCTCTAGTCTTTAGGCTAGGGCTCCCCTAGGCTAATGCTAGGGCTTCCCTAGGCTAAGGCTAGGCCTCCCCTAGCTATTAGGCTAGGGCACCCCTAGGCTTTAGGCTAGGGCTCCCCTAGGGTAAGGCTAGGGCTCCCCTAGCCTTTAGGCTAGGGCACCCCTAGGCTTTAGGCTTTAGGCAAGGGCTCCCCAAGGCTAAGGCTAGCGCTCCCCTAGCCTTTAGGCTAGGGCATCCCAAGGCTTTAGGCTATGGCTCCCCTAGGCTAACGCTAGGGCTCCCCTAGCCTTTATGCTAGGGCACCCCTAGGCTTTAGGCTTTAGGCTAGGTCTCCCCTAGTCTAACGATAGGGCTCCCCTAGCCTTTAGGCTATGGCACCCGTAGGCTTTAGGCTTTAGGCTAGAGCTCCACTAGGCTAAGGCTAGGGCACCCCTAGCCTTTAGAATAGGGCTATCCTAGGTTTTAGGCTAGGACTCCCCTAGGCTAAGGCTAGGGCTCCCCTAGCCGTTAGGCTAGGGCACCCCAGACTTTAGGCTAGGGCTCCCCTACGCTATGGCTAGGGCTCCCGTAGCATCAGGCTAGGGCACCCCTCGGCTTTAGGCTAGGGCTCCTCTAGGCTAAGGCTAGGGCTCCCCTAGCCTTTAGGCTAGGGCACCCCTAGGCTTTAGGCTCTAGGGTAGGGCTCCCTTAGGCTAAGGCTAGGTCTCCCCTAGCCTTTAGGCTAGGGCACCCCTAGGCTTTAGGCTAGGGCTCCCCTAGCCTAAGGCTAGGCCTCCCCCAGCCTTTAGGCTAGGGCACGCCTAGGCTAAGGCTAGGGCTCCCCTAGGCTTAGGCTAGGGGTCCCCTAGCCTTTAGGCTAGGGCACCCCTAGGCTTTAGGCTAGGGCTCCCGTAGGCTAAGGCTAGGGCTCCCCTAGCCTTTAGGCAGGGCACCCCTAGGCATTAGGCTAGGGCTACCCTAGGCTAAGGCTAGGGCTCCCCTAGCCTTTAGAATAGGGCACCCCTAGGCTTTAGGCTTTAGGCTAGGGCTCCCCTAGGCTAAGGCTAGGGCAGTCCTAGTCTTTAGGTTACGGCACCTCTAGTCTTTAGGCTAGGGCTCCCCTAGGCTAATGCTAGGGCTTCCCTAGGCTAAGGCTAGGCCTCTGCTAGCCTTTAGGCTAGGGCACCCCCAGGCTTTAGGCTCCCCTAGGCTAAGGCTAGGGCTCCCCTAGCCTTCAGGCTAGGGCACCACTAGGCTTTAGGCTCCCCTCGCCTTCAGGCTAGGGCTCCCCTAGCCTTGAGGCTAGGGCACTCCTAGGCTTTAGATTCCCTAGGCTAAGGCTAGGGCTCCCCTAGCCTTCAGGGTAGGGCACCCCTAGGCTTTAGGCTCCCCTAGCCTTCAGGCTAGGGATCCCCTCGCCTTCAGGCTAGGGCACCCCTAGGCTTTAGGCTACCCTAGGCTAAGGCTAGGGCTCCCCTAGCCTTCAGGCTAGGGCACCCCTAGGCTTTAGGCTCCCCTAGCCTTCAGGCTAGGGCTCCCCTAGGCTTCAGGCTAGGGCATCCCTAGGCTTTAGGCTACCCTAGGCTAAGGCTAGGGCTCCCCTAGCCTTAAGGCAAGGGCACCCCTAGGCTTTAGGTTCCCCTAGGTTAAGGCTAGGGCTCCCCTAGCCTTCAGGCTAGGGCACCCCTAGGCTTTAGGCTCCTCTAGGCTAAGGCTAGGGCTCCCCTAGCCTTCAGGCTAGGGCATCCCTAGCCTTTAGGCTCCCCTAGCCTTCAGGCTTGGGCTCCCCTAGCCTTCAGGCTAGGGCACCCCTAGGCTTTAGGCTCCCCTAGGCTAAGGCTAGGGCTCCCCTAGCCTTCAGGCTAGGGCACCCCCAGGCTTTAGGCTCCCCTAGCCTTCAGGCTAGGGCACCTCTAGGCTTTAGGCTCCCCTAGGCTAAGGCTAGGGCTCCCCTAGCCTTCAGACTAGGGTACCCCTAGGCTTTAGGCTCCCCTAGCCTTCAGGCGAGGGCACCCCTAGGCTTTAGGCTCCTCTAGGCTAAGGCTAGGGCTCCCCTAGCCTTCAGGCTAGGGCACCCCTAGGCTAAGGCTAGGGATCCCCTAGCCTTTAGGCTAGGGCACACCTAGGCTTTAGGCTAGGGCTCCCCTAGGCTAAGGCTAGGGCTCCCCTAGCCTTTAGGCTAGGGCACCCCTAGGCTTTAGGCTAGGCCTCCCCTAGGCTAAGGCTAGGGTACCCCTAGCCTTTAGGCTAGGGCACCCCTAGGCTTTAGGCTAGGGCTCCCCTAGGCTAAGGCTAGGGCTCCCCTAGCCTTTAAGCTAGGGCACCCCTAGGCTTTAGGCTAGGGCTCCCCTAGCCTTTAGTCTAGGGCACACTTAGGCTTTAGGCTAGGGCTCCCCTAGGTTAAGGCTAGGGCTCCCCTAGCCTTTTTTAGGCTAGTGCTCCCCTAGGCTAAGGCTAGGGCTCGACTAGCTTTTAGTCTAGGGCACCCCTCGGCATTAGGCTAGGGCTCCCCAAAGCTAAGGCTAGGGTCCCCCTAACCTTTAGGATAGGGCACCCCTAGGCTTTAGGCTTTAGGCTAGGGCACCCTTAGGCTAAAGCTAGAGCTCCCCTAGCCTTTAGGCTAGGGCACCCCTAGGCTTTAGGCTAGGGCTCCCCTAGGCTAAGGCTAGGACTCCCCTAGCCTTTAGGCTAGGGCACCCCTAGGCTTTAGGCTTCAGGCTAAGGCTCCCCTAGGCTAAGGCTAGGGCTCCCCCAGACATTAGGCTAGGGCACCCCAGGCTTTAGGCTAGGGCTCCCCTAGGCTAAGGCTAAGGCTCCGGTAGCCTTTAGGCTGGGGAAACCCCTAGGCTTTAGGCTTTAGGCTAGGGCTCCCCTAGGCTACGGCTAGGGGTCCCCTAGGCTTTAGGCTAGAGCTCCCCTAGGCTAAGGCTAGGGCTCACCTAGCCTTTAGGCTAGGGCACACCTAGGCTTTAGGCTAGGGCTCCCCTAGGCTAAGGCTAGGGCTCCCCTAGCCTTTAGGCTAGGGCACCCCTAGGCTTTAGGCTAAGGCTCCCCTAGGCTAAGGCTAGGGCTCCCCTAGCCTTTAGGCTAGGGCACCCCTAGGCTTTAGGCTTTAGGCTAGGGCTCCCCTAGGCTAAAGCTAGGGCTCCCCTAGCCTTTAGGCTAGGGCACCCCTAGGCTTTAGGCTAGGGCTCCCCTAGGCTAAGGCTAGGACTCCCCTATACTTTAGGCTAGGGCAACCCTAGGCTTTAGGCTAGGCCTCCCCTAGGCTAAGGGTAGGGCTCCTCTAGCCTTTAGGCTATGCCACCACCAGGCTTAAGCTAGGGCTCCCCTAGGCTAAGGCTAAGGCTCCGGTAGCCTTTAGTCCAGGGCACCCCTAGACTTTAGGCTTTAGGCTAGGGCACCCCTAGGCTAATGCTAGGGTTCCCCTAGCGTTTAGGCTAGGGTATCCCAAAATTTAGTCTAGGGCAGCCCTAGGCTTTAGGCTTTAGGCTAGGTCTCCCCTAGTCTAACGATAGGGCTCCCCTAGCCTTTAGGCTATGGCACCCCTAGGCTTTAGGCTTTAGGCTAGAGCTCCACTAGCCTAAGGCTAGGGCTCCCCTAGCCTTTAGAATAGGGCTCTCCTAGGTTTTAGGCTAGGACTCCCGTAGGCTAAGGCTAGGGCTCCCCTAGCCGTTAGGCTAGGGCACCCCAGACTTTAGGCTAGGGCTCCCCTAGGCTATGGCTAGGGCTCCCGTAGCATCAGGCTAGGGCACCCCTCGGCTTTAGGCTAGGGCTCCCCTAGGCTAAGGCTAGGGCTCCCCTAGCCTTTAGGCTAGGGCACCCCTAGGTTTTAGGCTTTAGGCTAGGGCTCCCTTAGGCTAAGGCTAGGGCTCCCCTAGGCTAAGGCTAGGGCTCCTCTAGCCTTGAGGCTAGGGCACCCCTAGGCTTTAGGCTAGGGCTACCCTAGGCTAAGGCTAGGGCTCCCCTAGCCTTTAGGCTAGGGCACCTCTAGGCTTTAGGCTAGGGCTCCCCTAGGCTAAGGCTAAGGGTCCCCTAGCCTTTAGGCTAGGCCTCCCCTAGGCTTTATGCTAGGGCACCCCTAGGCTTTAGGCTAGGGCTCCCCTAGGCTAAGGCTAGGGCTCCCCTAGCCTTTAAGCTAGGGCCCCCCTGGGCTTTAGGCTAGGGCTCCCCTAGGCTAAGGCTAGGGCCCCCCTACCCTTTAGGCTAGGGCATTTCTAGGCTTTAGGCTTTAGGCAAGGGCTCCCCTAGGCTATGGCTAGGGCTCTCCCAGCCATTAGGCTAGGGCACCCCAGGCTTTAGGCTAGGGCTTACCTAGGCTAAGGCTAAGGCTCCGGTATCCTTTAGGCTAGGGAAACCCCTAGGCTTTAGGCTAGGGCTCCCCTAGGCTAAGGCTAGGGCTCCCCTAGCCTTTAGGCTAGGGCTCCCTAGGCTTTAGGCTAGGGCTCCCCTAGGCTAAGGCTAAGGCTCCCCTAGCCTTGACGCTAGGGCATCCGTAGGCTTTAGGCTAGGGCTCCCCTAGGCTAAGGCTAAGGCTCCGGGAGCCTTTAGGCTAGGGCACCCCTAGACTTTAGGCTTTAGGCTAGGGCACCCCTAGGCTAATGCTAGGGCTCCCCTAGCCTTTAAGCTAGGGTATCCCAAAGCTTTAGGCGAGGGCTCCCCTAGGCTAACGCTAGAGATCCCTTAGCCTTTAGGCTACGGCTTCCCTAGGCTTTAGCCTTTAGGCTAGAGCTCCACTAGGCTAAGGCTAGGGCTCCCCTAGCCTTTATAATAGGGCTCTCCTAGGTTTTAGGCTAGGACTCCCCTAGGCTAAGGCTAGGGCTCCCCTAGCCGTTAGGCTAGGGCACACAAGACTTTAGGCTAGGGCTCCCCTAGGTTATGGCTAGGGCTCCCATAGCCTCAGGCTAGGGCACCCCTCGGCTTTAAGCTAGGGCTCCCTTAGGCTAAGGCTAGGGCTCCCCTAGCCTTTAGGCTAGGGCACTCCTAGGCTTTCGGCTTTAGGCTAGGGCTCCCTTAGGCTAAGGCTAGGGCTCCCCTAGCCTTTAGGCTAGGGCACCCCTAGGCTTTAGGCTAGGGCTCCCCTAGGCTAAGGCTAGGGCTCCCCTAGCCTTTAGGCTAGGGCACCCCTAGGCTTTAGGCTAGGGCTCCTCTCGGCTAAGGCTAGGGCTCCCCTAGCCTTTTGGCTAGGGCACCCCTAGGCTAAGGCTAGGGCTCCCCTAGCCTTTAGGCTAGGGCACCCCTAGGCTTTAGGATAGGGCTCCCCTAGGCTAAGGCTAAGGCTCACCTAACCTTGCGGCTAGGGCACCCCTAGGCTTTAGGCTAGGTCTCCCCTAGGCTTTAGGCTAGGGCTACCCTAGGCTAAGGCTAGGGCTCCCCTAGCCTTTAGGCTAGGGCACCTCTAGGCTTTAGGCTACGGCTCCCCTAGGCTAAAGCTAGGGGTCCCCTAGCCTTTAGGCTAGGCCTCCCCTAGGCTTTATGCTAGGGCACCCCTAGGCTTTAGGCTAGGGCTCCCCTAGACTAAGGCTAGGACACCCCTAGCTTTTCGGCTAGGGCACCCCTAGGCTTTAGGCTAGGGCTCCCCTAGGCTTTAGGCTAGGGCTCCCCTAGGCTAAGGCAAGTGCTCCCCTAGCCTTTAGGCTAGAGCAACCCTAGGCTTTAGGCTAGGGCTCCCCTAGGCTAAGGCTAAGGCTCCCCTAGCCTTGACGCTAGGGCGCCCCTAGGCTTTAGGCTAGGCCTCCTCTAGGCTACGGCTAGGCCTCCCCTAGCCTTTAGGCTAGGGCACCCCTAGGCTTTAGGCTAGGGCTCCCCTAGGCTAAGGCTAGGGCTAACCTAGCCTTTAGGCTAGGGCACCCCTAGGCTTTAGGCTTTAAGCTAGGGCTCCCTTAGGCTAAGGCTAGGGCTCCCCTAGCCTTTAGGCTAGGGCAACCTTAGGCTTTAAGCTAGGGCTCCCCTAGGCTAAGGCTAGGTCTCCCCTAGCCTTCAGGCTAGGGCAACCCTAGGCTTTAGGCTAGGCCTCCCCTAGGCTAAGGCTAGGGCTCCTCTAGCCTTTAGGCTACGACACCCCCACGCTTTAGGCTAGGGCTCCCCTAGGCTAAGGCTAAGGCTCCGGTAGCCATTAGGCTAGGGCACCCCTAGACTTTAGGCTTTAGGCTAGGTCTCCCCTAGGCTAACGATAGGGCTCCCCTAGCCTTTAGGCTACGGCTTACCTAGGCTTTAGGCTTTAGGCTAGAGCTCCACTATGCTAAGGCTACGGCTCCCCTAGCCTTTAAGCTAGGGTATCCCAAAGCTTTAGGCTAGGGCGCCCCTAGGCTAACGCTAGGGTTCCCCTAGCCTTTAGGCTAGGGCACTCCTAGGCTTTAGGCTTTAGGCTAGGTCTCCCCTAGGCTAACGATAGGGCTCCCCTAGCCTTTAGGCTACGGCTTACCTAGGCTTTAGGCTTTAGGCTAGAGCTCCACTATGCTAAGGCTAGGGCTCCCCTAGCCTTTAGAATAGGGCTCTCCGAGGTTTTAGGCTAGGACTCCCTTAGGCTAAGGCTAGGGCTCCCCTAGCCTTTAGGCTAGGGCTCTCCTAGGTTTTAGGCTAGGACTCTCTTAGGCTAAGGCTAGGGCTCCCCTAACCGTTAGGCTAGGGCACCCCAGACTTTAGGCTAAGGATACCCTAGGCTATGGCTAGGGCTCCCGTAGCCTCAGGCTAGGGCACCCCTCGGCTTTAGGCTAGGGCTCCCCTAGACAAAGGCTAGGGTTCCCCTAGCCTTTAGGCTAGGGCACCCCTAGGCTTTAGGCTTTAGGGTAGGGCTCCCCTAGGCTAAGGCTAGGGATCCCCTAGCCTTTAGGCTAGGGCACACCTAGGCTTTAGGCTAGGGCTCCCCTAGGCTAAGGCTAGGGCTCCCCTAGCCTTTAGGCTAGGGCACCCTAGGCTTTAGGCTAGGCCTCCCCTAGGCTAAGGCTAGGGGTCCCCTAGACTTTAGGCTAGGGCACCCCTAGGCTTTAGGCTAGGGCTCACCTAGTTAAAGGCTAGGGCTCCCCTAGCCTTTAAGCTAGGG
The DNA here is from genome assembly GCF_050624435.1 of Tenrec ecaudatus. Taxonomy (NCBI): domain Eukaryota; kingdom Metazoa; phylum Chordata; class Mammalia; order Afrosoricida; family Tenrecidae; genus Tenrec; species Tenrec ecaudatus. The sequence goes on from NW_027458110.1 coordinate 93,842, forward strand.
CACCCCTAGGCTTTAGGCTAGGGCTCCCCTAGCCTTTAGGCTAGGGCACACCTAGGCTTTAGGCTAGGGCTCCCCTAGGTTAAGGCCAGGGCTCCCCTAGCCTTTTTTAGGCTATTGCTCCCCTAGGCTAAGGGTAGGGCTCGACTAGCCTTTAGTCTAGGGCACCCCTCGGCATTAGGCTAGGGCTCCCCAAAGCTAAGGCTAGGGTCCCCCTAGCCTTTAGGCTAGGGCACCCCTAGGCTTTAGGCTTTAGGCTAAGGCTCCCCTAGGCTAAGGCTAGGGCTCCCCCAGACATTAGGCTAGGGCACCCCAGGCTTTAGGCTAGGGCTCCCCTAGGTTAAGGCTAAGGCTCCGGTAGCCTTTAGGCTAGGGAAACCCCTAGGCTTTAGGCTTTAGGCTAGGGCACCCCTAGGCTTTAGGCTAGGGCTCCCTTAGGCTAAGGCTAGGGCTCCCCTAGTCTTTTGGTTAGGGCACCTCTAGTCTTTAGGCTAGGGTTTCCCTAGGCTAATGCTAGGGCTTCCCTAGGCTAAGGCTAGGCCTCCCCTAGGTATTAGGCTAGGGCACCCCTAGGCTTTAGGCTAGGGCTCCCCTAGGGTAAGGCTAGGGCTCCCCTAGCCTTTAGGCTAGGGCAACCCTAGGCTTTAGGCTTTAGGCAAGGGCTCCCCAAGGCTAAGGCTAGCGCTCCCCTAGCCTTTAGGCTAGGGCATCCCAAGGCTTTAGGCTATGGCTCCCGTAGGCTAACGCTAGGGCTCCCCTAGCCTTTAGGCTAGGGCACCCCTAGGCTTTAGGCTTTAGGCTAGGTCTCCCCTAGTCTAACGTTAGGGCTCCCCTAGCCTTTAGGCTATGGCATCCGTAGGCTTTAGGCTTTAGGCTAGAGCTCCACTAGGCTAAGGCTAGGGCTCCCCTAGCCTTTAGAATAGGGCTCTCCTAGGTTTTAGGCTAGGACTCCCCTAGGCTAAGGCTAGGGCTCCCCTAGCCGTTAGGCTAGGGCACCCAAGACTTTAGGCTAGGGCTCCCCTAGGCTATGGCTAGGGCTCCCGTAGCATCAGGCTAGGGCACCCCTCGGCTTTAGGCTAGGGCTCCTCTAGGCTAAGGCTAGGGCTCCCCTAGCCTTTAGGCTAGGGCACCCCTAGGCTTTAGGCTCTAGTCTAGGGCTCCCTTAGGCTAAGGCTAGGTCTCCCCTAGCCTTTAGGCTAGGGCACCCCTAGGCTTTAGGCTAGGGCTCCCCTAGCCTAAGGCTAGGCCTCCCCAAGCCTTTAGGCTAGGGCACGCCTAGGCTAAGGCTAGGGCTCCCCTAGGCTAAGGCTAGGGGTCCCCTAGCCTTTAGGCTAGGGCACCCCTAGGCTTTAGGCTAGGGCTCCCGTAGGCTAAGGCTAGGGCTCCCCTAGCCTTTAGGCAGGGCACCCCTAGGCATTAGGCTAGGGCTCCCCTAGCCTTTAGAATAGGGCACCCCTAGGCTTTAGGCTTTAGGCTAGGGCTCCCCTAGGCTAAGGCTAGGGCAGTCCTAGTCTTTAGGTTATGGCACCTGTAGTCTTTAGGCTAGGGCTCCCCTAGGCTAATGCTAGGGCTTCCCTAGGCTAAGGCTAGGCCTCTGCTAGTCTTTAGGCTAGGGCACCCCTAGGCTTTAGGCTCCCCTAGGCTAAGGCTAGGGCTCCCCTAGCCTTCAGGCTAGGGCACCACTAGGCTTTAGGCTCCCCTCGCCTTCAGGCTAGGGCTCCCCTAGCCTTGAGGCTAGGGCACTCCTAGGCTTTAGATTCCCTAGGCTAAGGCTAGGGCTCCCCTAGCCTTCAGGCTAGGGCACCCCTAGGCTTTAGGCTCCCCTAGCCTTCAGGCTAGGGATCCCCTCGCCTTCATGCTAGGGCACCCCTAGGCTTTAGGCTACCCTAGGCTAAGGCTAGGGCTCCCCTAGCCTTCAGGCTAGGGCACCCCTATCCTTTAGGCTCCCCTAGCCTTCAGACTAGGGCTCCCCTAGGCTTCAGGCTAGGGCATCCCTAGGCTTTAGGCTACCCTAGGCTAAGGCTAGGGCTCCCCTAGCCTTAAGGCAAGGGCACACCTAGGCTTTAGGTTCCCCTAGGTTAAGGCTAGGGCTCCCCTAGCCTTCAGGCTAGGGCATCCCTAGGCTTTAGGCTCCTCTAGGCTAAGGCTAGGGCTTCCCTAGCCTTCAGGCTAGAGCATCCCTAGCCTTTAGGCTCCCCTAGCCTTCAGGCTTGGGCTCCCCTAGCCTTCAGGCTAGGGCACCCCTAGGCTTTAGGCTCCCCTAGGCTAAGGCTAGGGCTCCCCTAGCCTTCAGGCTAGGGCACCCCCAGGCTTTAGGCTCCCCTAGCCTTCAGGCTAGGGCACCTCTAGGCTTTAGGCTCCCCTAGGCTAAGGCTAGGGCTCCCCTAGCCTTCAGACTAGGGTACCCCTAGGCTTTAGGCACCCCTAGCCTTCAGGCGAGGGCACCCCTAGGCTTTAGGCTCCCCTAGGCTAAGGCTAGGGCTCCCCTAGCCTTCAGGGTAGGGCACCCCTAGGCTTTAGGCTTTAGGCTAGGGCTCCCCTAGGCTAAGGCTAGGGATCCCCTAGCCTTTAGGCTAGGGCACACCTAGGCTTTAGGCTAGGGCTCCCCTAGGCTAAGGCTAGGGCTCCCCTAGCCTTTAGGCTAGGGCACCCCTAGGCTTTAGGCTAGGCCTCCCCTAGGCTAAGGCTAGGGGTCCCCTAGCCTTTAGGCTAGGGCACCCCTAGGCTTTAGGCTAGGGATCCCCTAGGCTAAGGCTAGGGCTCCCCTAGCCTTTAAGCTAGGGCACCCCTAGGCTTTAGGCTAGGGCTCCCCTAGCCTTTAGTCTAGGGCAAACCTAGGCTTTAGGCTAGGGCTCCCCTAGGTTAAGGCTAGGGCTCCCCTAGCCTTTTTTAGGCTAGTGCTCCCCTAGGCTAAGGCTAGGGCTCGACTAGCCTTTAGTCTAGGGCACCCCTCGGCATTAGGCTAGGGCTCCCCAAAGCTAAGGCTAGGGTCCCCCTAGCCTTTAGGCTAGGGCACCCCTAGGCTTTAGGCTTTAGGCTAGGGCACCCTTAGGCTAAAGCTAGAGCTCCCCTAGCCTTTAGGCTAGGGCACCCCTAGGCTTTAGGCTAGGGCTCCCCTAGGCTAAGGCTAGGACTCCCCTAGCCTTTAGGCTAGGGCACCCCTAGGCTTTAGGCTTTAGGCTAAGGCTCCCCTAGGCTAAGGCTAAGGCTCCCCCAGACATTAGGCTAGGGCACCCCAGGCTTTAGGCTAGGGCTCCCCTAGGCTAAGGCTAAGGCTCCGGTAGCCTTTAGGCTGGGGAAACCCCTAGGCTTTAGGCTTTAGGCTAGGGCTCCCCTAGGCTACGGCTAGGGGTTCCCTTAGGCTTTAGGCTAGAGCTCCCCTAGGCTAAGGCTAGGGCTCACCTAGCCTTTAGGCTAGGGCACACCTAGGCTTTAGGCTAGGGCTCCCCTAGGCTAAGGCTAGGGCTCCCCTAGCCTTTAGGCTAGGGCACCCCTAGGCTTTAGGCTAAGGCTCCCCTAGGCTATGGCTAGGGCTCCCCTAGCCCTTAGGCTAGGGCACCCCTAGGCTTTAGGCTTTAGGCTAGGGCTCCCCTAGGCTAAAGCTAGGGCTCCCCTAGCCTTTAGGCTAGGGCACCCCTAGGCTTTAGGCTAGGGCTCCCCTAGGCTAAGGTTAGGACTCCCCTATAGTTTAGGCTAGGGCAACCCTAGGCTTTAGGCCAGGCCTCCCCTAGGCTAAGGCTAGGGCTCCTCTAGCCTTTAGGCTATGCCACCACCAGGCTTAAGCTAGGGCTCCCCTAGGCTAAGGCTAAGGCTCCGGTAGCCTTTAGTCCAGGGCACCCCTAGACTTTAGGCTTTAGGCTAGGGCACCCCTAGGCTAATGCTAGGGTTCCCCTAGCGTTTAGGCTAGGGTATCCCAAAGCTTTAGTCTAGGGCAGCCCTAGGCTTTAGGCTTTAGGCTAGGTCTCCCCTAGTCTAACGATAGGGCTCCCCTAGCCTTTAGGCTATGGCACCCCTAGGCTTTAGGCTTTAGGCTAGAGCTCCACTAGCCTAATGCTAGGGCTCCCCTAGCCTTTAGAATAGGGCTCTCCTAGGTTTTAGGCTAGGACTCCCGTAGGCTAAGGCTAGGGCTCCCCTAGCCGTTAGGCTAGGGCACCCCAGACTTTAGGCTAGGGCTCCCCTAGGCTATGGCTAGGGCTCCCGTAGCATCAGGCTAGGGCACCCCTCGGCTTTAGGCTAGGGCTCCCCTAGGCTAAGGCTAGGGCTCCCCTAGCCTTTAGGCTAGGGCACCCCTAGGTTTTAGGCTTTAGGCTAGGGCTCCCTTAGGCTAAGGCTAGGGCTCCCCTAGGCTAAGGCTAGGGCTCCTCTAGCCTTGAGGCTAGGGCACCCCTAGGCTTTAGGCTAGGGCTACCCTAGGCTAAGGCTAGGGCTCCCCTAGCCTTTAGGCTAGGGCACCTCTAGGCTTTAGGCTAGGGCTCCCCTAGGCTAAGGCTAAGGGTCCCCTAGCCTTTAGGCTAGGCCTCCCCTAGGCTTTATGCTAGGGCACCCCTAGGCTTTAGGCTAGGGCTCCCCTAGGCTAAGGCTAGGGCCCCCCTACCCTTTAGGCTAGGGCATTTCTAGGCTTTAGGCTTTAGGCAAGGGCTCCCCTAGGCTATGGCTAGGGCTCTCCCAGCCATTAGGCTAGGGCACCCCAGGCTTTAGGCTAGGGCTTACCTAGGCTAAGGCTAAGGCTCCGGTATCCTTTAGGCTAGGGAAACCCCTAGGCTTTAGGCTAGGGCTCCCCTAGGCTAAGGCTAGGGCTCCCTTAGCCTTGACGCTAGGGCAACCGTAGGCTTTAGGCTAGGGCTCCCCTAGGCTAAGGCTAAGGCTCCGGTAGCCTTTAGGCTAGGGCACCCCTAGACTTTAGGCTTTAGGCTAGGGCACCCCTAGGCTAATGCTAGGGCTCCCCTAGCCTTTAAGCTAGGGTATCCCAAAGCTTTAGGCGAGGGCTCCCCTAGGCTAACGCTAGAGATCCCTTAGCCTTTAGGCAACGGCTTCCCTAGGCTTTAGCCTTTAGGCTAGAGCTCCACTAGGCTAAGGCTAGGGCTCCCCTAGCCTTTAGAATAGGGCTCTCCTAGGTTTTAGGCTAGGACTCCCCTAGGCTAAGGCTAGGGCTCCCCTAGCCGTTAGGCTAGGGCACACAAGACTTTAGGCTAGGGCTCCCCTAGGTTATGGCTAGGGCTCCCATAGCCTCAGGCTAGTGTACCCCTCGGCTTTAAGCTAGGGCTCCCTTAGGCTAAGGCTAGGGCTCCCCTAGCCTTTAGGCTAGGGCACCCCTAGGCTTTAGGCTTTAGGCTAGGGCTCCCTTAGGCTAAGGCTAGGGCTCCCCTAGCCTTTAGGCTAGGGCACCCCTAGGCTTTAGGCTAGGGCTCCCCTAGGCTACGGCTAGGGCTCCCCTAGCCTTTAGGCTAGGGCACCCGTAGGCTTTAGGCTAGGGCTCCTCTCGGCTAAGGCTAGGGCTCCCCTAGCCTTTTGGCTAGGGCACCCCTAGGCTAAGGCTAGGGCTCCCCTAGCCTTTAGGCTAGGGCACCCCTAGGCTTTAGGATAGGGCTCCCCTAGGCTAAGGCTAAGGCTCACCTAACCTTGCGGCTAGGGCACCCCTAGGCTTTAGGCTAGGTCTCCCCTAGGCTTTAGGCTATGGCTACCCTAGGCTAAGGCTAGGGCTCCCCTAGCCTTTAGGCTAGGGCACCTCTAGGCTTTAGGCTACGGCTCCCCTAGGCTAAGGCTAGGGGTCCCCTAGCCTTTAGGCTAGGCCTCCCCTAGGCTTTATGCTAGGGCACCCCTAGGCTTTAGGCTAGGGCTCCCCTAGGCTAAGACTAGGGCTTCCCTAGCCTTTAAGCTAGGGCACCCCTAGGCTTTAGGCTAGGGCTCCCCTAGGCTAAGGCTAGGACACCCCTAGCTTTTCGGCTAGGGCACCCCTAGGCTTTAGTCTAGGGCTCCCCTAGGCTTTAGGCTAGGGCTCCCCTAGGCTAAGGCAAGGGCTCCCCTAGCCTTTAGGCTAGAGTAACCCTAGGCTTTAGGCTAGGGCTCCCCTAGGCTAAGGCTAAGGCTCCCCTAGCCTTGACGCTAGGGCGCCCCTAGGCTTTAGGCTAGGCCTCCTCTAGGCTACGGCTAGGCCTCCCCTAGCCTTTAGGCTAGGGCACCCCTAGGCTTTAGGCTAGGGCTCCCCAAGGCTAAGGCTAGGGCTAACCTAGCCTTTAGGCTAGGGCACCCCTAGGCTTTAGGCTTTAGGCTAGGGCTCCCTTAGGCTAAGGCTAGGGCTCCCCTAGCCTTTAGGCTAGGGCAACCTTAGGCTTTAAGCTAGGGCTCCCCTAGGCTAAGGCTAGGTCTCCCCTAGCCTTCAGGTAGGGCAACCCTAGGCTTTAGGCTAGGCCTCCCCTCGGCTAAGGCTAGGGCTCCTCTAGCCTTTAGGCTACGACACCCCCACGCTTTAGGCTAGGGCTCCCCTAGGCTAAGGCTAAGGCTCCGGTAGCCATTAGGCTAGGGCACCCCTAGACTTTAGGCTTTAGGCTAGGTCTCCCCTAGGCTAACGATAGGGCTCCCCTAGCCTTTAGGCTACGGCTTACCTAGGCTTTAGGCTTTAGGCTAGAGCTCCACTATGCTAAGGCTACGGCTCCCCTAGCCTTTAAGCTAGGGTATCCCAAAGCTTTAGGCTAGGGCGCCCCTAGGCTAACGCTAGGGTTCCCCTAGCCTTTAGGCTAGGGCACCCCTAGGCTTTAGGCTTTAGGCTAGGTCTCCCCTAGGCTAACGATAGGGCTCCCCTAGCCTTTAGGCTACGGCTTACCTAGGCTTTAGGCTTTAGGCTAGAGCTCCACTATGCTAAGGCTAGGGCTCCCCTAGCCTTTAGAATAGGGCTCTCCGAGGTTTTAGGCTAGGACTCCCTTAGGCTAAGGCTAGGGCTCCCCTAGCCTTTAGGCTAGGGCTCTCCTAGGTTTTAGGCTAGGACTCCCTTAGGCTAAGGCTAGGGCTCCCCTAACCGTTAGGCTAGGGCACCCCAGACTTTAGGCTAAGGATACCCTAGGCTATGGCTAGGGCTCCCGTAGCCTCAGGCTAGGGCACCCCTCGGCTTTAGGCTAGGGCTCCCCTAGACTAAGGCTAGGGTTCCCCTAGGCTTTAGGCTAGGGCACCCCTAGGCTTTAGGCTTTAGGCTAGGGCTCCCCTAGGCTAAGGCTAGGGATCCCCTAGCCTTTAGGCTAGGGCACACCTAGGCTTTAGGCTAGGGCTCCCCTAGGCTAAGGCTAGGGCTCCCCTAGCCTTTAGGCTAGGGCACCCTAGGCTTTAGGCTAGGCCTCCCCTAGGCTAAGGCTAGGGGTCCCCTAGACTTTAGGCTAGGGCACCCCTAGGCTTTAGGCTAGGGCTCACCTAGGCTAAGGCTAGGGCTCCCCTAGCCTTTAAGCTAGGGCACCCCTAGGCTTTAGGCTAGGGCTCCCCTAGCCTTTAGGCTAGGGCACACCTAGGCTTTAGGCTAGGGCTCCCCTAGGTTAAGGCCAGGGCTCCCCTAGCCTTTTTTAGGCTAGTGCTCCCCTAGGCTAAGGCTAGGGCTCGACTAGCCTTTAGTCTAGGGCACCCCTCGGCATTAGGCTAGGGCTCCCCAAAGCTAAGGCTAGGGTCCCCCAGCCTTTAGGCTAGGGCACCCCTAGGCTTTAGGCTTTAGGCTAAGGCTCCCCTAGGCTAAGGCTAGGGCTCCCCCAGACATTAGGCTAGGGCACCCCAGGCTTTAGGCTAGGGCTCCCCTAGGTTAAGGCTAAGGCTCCGGTAGCCTTTAGGCTAGGGAAACCCCTAGGCTTTAGGCTTTAGGCTAGGGCTCCCCTAGGCTACGGCTAGGGGTCCCCTAGGCTTTAGGCTAGAGCTCCCCTAGGCTAAGGCTAGGGCTCACCTAGCCTTTAGGCTAAGGCACCCCTAGGCTTTAGGCTAGGGCTCCCTTAGGCTAAGGCTAGGGCTCCCCTAGCCTTTAGGCTAGGGCACCCCTAGGCTTTAGGCTAAGGCTCTCCTAGGCTAAGGCTAGGGCTCCCCTAGCCTTTAGGCTAGGGCACCCCTAGGCTTTAGGCTTTAGGCTAGGGCTACCCTAGGCTAAAACTAGGGCTCCCCTAGCCTTTAGGCTAGGGCACCCCTAGGCTTTAGGCTAGGGCTCCCCTAGGCTAAGGCTAGGACTCCCCTATACTTTAGGCTAGGGCAACCCTAGGCTTTAGGCTAGGCCTCCCCTAGGCTAAGGCTAGGTCTCCTCTAGCCTGTAGGCTACGCCACCACCAGGCTTAAGCTAGGGCTCCCCTAGGCTAAGGCTAAGGCTCCGGTAGCCTTTAGGCTAGGGCACCCCTAGACTTTAGGCTTTAGTCTAGGGCACCCCTAGACTAATGCTAGGGCTCCCCTAGCGTTTAGGCTAGGGTATCCCAAAGCTTTAGGCTAGGGCAGCCCTAGGCTTTAGGCTTTAGGCTAGGTCTCCCCTAGTCTAACGATAGGGCTCCCCTAGCCTTTAGGCTATGGCACCCCTAGGCTTTAGGCTTTAGGCTAGAGCTCCACTAGCCTAAGGCTAGGGCTCCCCTAGCCTTTAGAATAGGGCTCTCCTAGGTTTTAGGGTAGGACTCCCGTAGGCTAAGGCTAGGGCTCCCCTAGCCGTTAGGCTAGGGCACCCCAGACTTTAGGCTAGGTCTCCCCTAGGCTATGGCTAGGGCTCCCGTAGCATCAGGCTAGGGCACCCCTCGGCTTTAGGCTAGGGCTCCCCTAGGCTAAGGCTAGGGCTCCCCTAGCCTTTAGGCTAGGGCACCCCTAGGCTTTAGGCTTTAGGCTAGGGCTCCCTTAGGCTAAGGCTAGTGCTCCCCTAGTCTTTAGGCTAGGGCACCCCTAGGCTTTAGGCTAGGGCTCACCTAGGCTAAGGCTAGGGCTCCCCTAGCCTTTAAGCTAGGGCACCCCTAGGCTTTAGGCTAGGGCTCCCCTAGCCTTTAGGCTAGGGCACACCTAGGCTTTAGGCTAGGGCTCCCCTAGGTTAAGGCCAGGGCTCCCCTAGCCTTTTTTAGGCTAGTGCTCCCCTAGGCTAAGGCTAGGGCTCGACTAGCCTTTAGTCTAGGGCACCCCTCGGCATTAGGGTAGGGCTCCCCAAAGCTAAGGCTAGGGTCCCCCTAGCATTTAGGCTAGGGCACCCCTAGGCTTTAGGCTTTAGGCTAAGGCTCCCCTAGGCTAAGGCTAGGGCTCCCCCAGACATTAGGCTAGGGCACCCCAGGCTTTAGGCTAGGGTTCCCCTAGGTTAAGGCTAAGGCTCCGGTAGCCTTTAGGCTAGGGAAACCCCTAGGCATTAGGCTTTAGGCTAGGGCTCCCCTAGGCTACGGCTAGGGGTCCCCTAGGCTTTAGGCTAGATCTCCCCTAGGCTAAGGCTAGGGCTCACCTAGCCTTTAGGCTAGGGCACCCCTAGGCTTTAGGCTAGGGCTCCCCTAGGCTAAGGCTAGGGCTCCCCTAGCCTTTAGGCTAGGGCACCCCTAGGCTTTAGGCTTTAGGCTAGGGCTCCCCTAGGCTAAAGCTAGGGCTCCCCTAGCCTTTAGGCTAGGGCACCCCTAGGCTTTAGGCTAGGGCTCCCCTAGGCTAAGGCTAGGACTCCCCTATACTTTAGGCTAGGGCAAACCTAGGCTTTAGGCTAGGCCTCCCCTAGGCTAAGGCTAGGTCTCCTCTAGCCTTTAGGCTACGCCACCACCAGGCTTAAGCTAGGGCTCCCCTAGGCTAAGGCTAAGGCTCCGGTAGCCTTTAGGCTAGGGCACCCCTAGACTTTAGGCTTTAAGCTAGGGCACCCCTAGCCTAATGCTAGGGCTCCCCTAGCGTTTAGGCTAGGGTATCCCAAAGCTTTAGGCTAGGGCAGCCCTAGGTTTTAGGCTTTAGGCTAGGTCTCCCCTAGTCTAACGATAGGGCTCCCCTAGCCTTTAGGCTATGGCACCCCTAGGCTTTAGGCTTTCGGCTAGAGCTCCACTAGCCTAAGGCTAGGGCTCCCCTAGCCTTTAGAATAGGGCCCTCCTAGGTTTTAGGGTAGGACTCCCGTAGGCTAAGGCTAGGGCTCCCCTAGCCGTTAGGCTAGGGCACCCCAGACTTTAGGCTAGGGCTCCCCTAGGCTATGGCTAGGGCTCCCGTAGCATCAGGCTAGGGCACCCCTCGGCTTTAGGTTAGGGCTCCCCTATGCTAAGGCTAGGGCTCCCCTAGCCTTTAGGCTAGGGCACCCCTAGGCTTTAGGCTTTAGGCTAGGGCTCCCTTAGGATAAGGCTAGTGCTCCCCTAGTCTTTAGGCTAGGGCACCCCTAGGCTTTAGGCTAGGGCTCCCCTAGCCTAAGGCTAGGGCTCCCCTAGCCTTTAGGCTAGGGCACCCCTAGGCATCAGGCTAGGGCTCCCCTAGGCTAAGGCTAGGGCTCCCCTAGCCTTTAGGCTAGGGCACCCCTAGGCATTAGGCTAGGGCTCCCCTAGGCTAAGGCTAGGGCTCCCCTAGCCTTTAGGCTAGGGCACCCCTAGGCTTTAGGCTTTAGGCTAGGGCTCCCCTAGGCTAATGCTAGGGCTTCCCTAGGCAAAGGCTAGGCCTCCCCTAGCCTTTAGGCTAGGGCACCCCTAGGCTTTAGGCTAGGGGTCCCCTAGGCTAAGGCTAGGGCTACCCTAGCCTTTAGGCTAGGGCACCCCTAGGCTTTAGGCTTTAGGCAAGTGCTCCCCTAGGCTAAGACTAAGGCTCCCCTAGCCTTGAGGCTAGGGCACCCCTAGGCTTTAGGCTAGGGCTCCCCTAGGCTAAGGCTAGGGCTCCCCTAGCCTTTAGGCTAGGGCACCCCTAGGCTTTAGGCTAGGGCTCCCCTAGGCTAAGGCTAGGGGTCCCCTAGACTTTAGGCTAAGCCACCTCTAGGCTTTAGGCTAGGGCACCCCTAGGCTTTAGGCTAGGGTTCCCCTAGGCTAAGGCTAGGGCTCCCGTAGCCTTCAAGCTAGGGCACCCCTAGGCTTTAGCCTAGGGCTACCCTAGGCTAAGGCTAGGACACCCCTAGCCTTTCGGCTAGGGAACCCCTAGGCTTTAGGCTAAGGCTCCCCTAGGCTAAGGCTAGGGCTCCCCTAGCCTTTCGGCTAGGGCACCCCTAGGCTTTAGGCTAGGGCTCCCCTAGGCTAAGGCTAGGGCTCCCCTAGCCTTTAGGCTAGGCAACACCTAGGCTTTAGACTAGGGCTCCCCTAGGCTAAGGCTAAGGCTCCCCTAGCCTTTAGGCTGGGGCACCTCTAGGCTTTAGGCTAGGGCACCCCTAGGCTAAGGCTAGGGTTCCCCTAGTCTTTCGGTTAGGGCACCTCTAGTCTTTAGGCTAGGGCTCCCCTAGGCTAATGCTAGGGCTTCCCTAGGCTAAGGCTAGGCCTCCCCTAGCTATTAGGCTAGGGCACCCCTAGGCTTTAGGCTAGGGCTCCCCTAGGCTAAGGCTAGGGCTACCCTAGCCTTTAGGCTAGGGCACCCCTAGGCTTTAGGCTTTAGGCAAGGGCTCCCCAAGGCTAAGGCTAGGGCTCCCCTAACCTTTAGGCTAGGGCATCCGAAGGCTTTAGGCTAGGGCACCCCTAGGCTTTAGGCTTTAGACTTGGGCTCCTCTAGGCTAACACTAGGGCTCCCCTAGCCTTTAGGCTACGGTGCCCCTAGGCTTTAGGCTTTAGGCTAGAGCCCCACTAGGCTAAGGCTAGGGCTCCCCTAGCCTTTAGGCTAGGGCTCTCCTAGGTTTTAGGCTAGGACTCCCTTAGGCTAAGGCTAGGGCTCCCCTAACCGTTAGGCTAGGGCACCGCAGACTTTAGGCTAGGGCTCCCCTAGGCTATGGCTAGGGTTCCCGTAGCCTCAGGCTAGGGCACCCCTCGGCTTTAGGCTAGGGCTCCCCTAGGCTAAGGCTAGGGCTCCCCTAGCCTTTAGGCTAGGGCACCCCTAGGCTTTAGGCTAGGGCTCCCCTAGGCTAAGGCTAGGGCTCCCCTAGCCTTTAAGCTAGGGCACCCCTAGGCTTTAGGCTAGGGCTCCCCTAGGCTAACTCTAGGGCTCCCCTAGCCTTTTTTAGGCTAGGGCACCCTAGGCTTTAGGCTTGGGCTCCCCTAGGCTAAGGCTAAGACACCTCTAGCCTTTAGGCTAGGGCACCCCTAGGCTTTAGGGTAGGGCTCCCCTAGGCTAAGGCTAGGGCTCCCCTAGCCTTTAGGCTAGGGCACCCCTAGGCTTTAGGCTTAAGGCTAGGTCTCCCCTAGGCTAAGGTTAGGGCTCGCCTAGCCTTTAGACTAGGGCACCCCTCGGCTTTAGGCTAGGGCTCCCCTAGGCTAAGGCTAGGGCTCGCCTAGCCTTTAGGCTAAGGCACCCCTCGGCTTTAGGCTAGGGCTCCCCTAGGCTAAGGCTAGGGACCCCCTAGACTTTAGGCTAGGGCACCCCTAGGCTTTAGGGTTTAGGCTAGGGCTCCCCTAGGCTAAAGCTAGGGCTCCCCTAGCCTTTAGGCTAGGGCACCCCTAGGCTTTAGGCTAGGGCTCCCCTAGGCTAAGGCTAGGACTCCCCTAGCCTTTAGGCTAGGGCACCCCTAGGCTTTAGGCTTTAGGCTAGGGCTCCCGTAGGCTAAGGCTAGGGCTCCCCCAGACATTAGGCTAGGGCACCCCAGGCTTTAGGCTAGGGCTCCCCTAGGCTAAGGCTAAGGCTCCGGTAGCCTTTAGGGTAGGGAAACCCCTAGGCTTTAGGCTTTAGGCTAGGGTTCCCCTAGGCTACGGCTAGGGGTCCCCTAGGCTTTAGGCTAGAGCTCCCCTAGGCTAAGGCTAGGGCTCCCCTAGCCTTTCGACTAGGGCATCCCTAGGCTTTAGGCTAGGGCTCCCCTAGGCTAAGACTAGGGCTCCCCTGGATTTTAGCTAGGGTACCCCTAGGCTTTAGGATAGGGCTCCCCTAGGCTAAGGCGGGGGCTCCCCTGGCCTTTAGGCTAGGGCACCCCTAGGCTTTAGGCTTTAGGCTAGGGCTCCCCTAGGCTAAGGCTAGGGCTTCCCTAGCCTTTAGGCTAGGGCACCCCTAGGTTTTAGGCTAGGGCTCCCCTAGGCTAAGGCTAGGGCTCCCCTAGACTTTAGGCTAGGGCACCCCTAGGCTTTAGGCTTTAGGCTAGGGCTCCCCTAGGCTAAGGCTAAGGCTCCGGTATCCTTTAGGCTATGGCACCCCTAGACTTTAGGCTTTAGGCTAGGGCACCCCTAGGCTAATGGTAGGGCTCCCCTAGCCTTTAGGCTAGGGTATCCCAAAGCTTTAGACTAGGGCTCCCCTAGGCTAACGCTAGGGTTCCCCTAGCCTTTAGGCTGGCACCCCTAGGCTTTAGGCTTTAGGCTAAGTCTCCCCTAGTCTAACGATAGGGCTCCCCTAGCCTTTAGGCTATGGCACCCCTAGGCTTTAGGCTTTAGGCTAGAGCTCCACTAGGCTAAGGCTAGGGCTCCCCTAGCCTTTAGAATAGGGCTCTCCTAGGTTTTAGGCTAGGACTCCCCTAGGCTAAGGCTAGGGCTCCCGTAGCATCAGGCTAGGGCACTCCTCGGCTTTAGGCTAGGGCTCCCCTAGGCTAAGGCTAGGGCTCCCCTAGCGTTTAGGCTAGGGCACCCCTAGGCTTTAGGCTTTAGGCTAGGGCTCCCTTAGGCTAAGGCTAGGGCTCCCCTAGCCTTTAGGCTAGGGCACCCCTAGGCTTTAGGCTAGGGCTCCCCTAGGCTATGGCTAGGGCTCCCGTAGCATCAGGCTAGGGCACTCCTCGGCTTTAGGCTAGGGCTCCCCTAGGCTAAGGCTAGGGCTCCCCTAGCGTTTAGGCTAGGGCACCCCTAGGCTTTAGGCTTTAGGCTAGGGCTCCCTTAGGCTAAGGCTAGGGCTCCCCTAGCCTTTAGGCTAGGGCACCCCTAGGCTTTAGGCTAGGGCTCCCCTAGCCTAAGACTAGGCCTCCCCTAGCCTTTAGGCTAGGGCACGCCTAGGCTAAGGCTAGGGCTCCCCTAGGCTAATGCTAGGGCTTCCCTAGGCTAAGGCTAGGCCTACCCTAGCCTTTAGGCTAGGGCACCCCTAGGCTTTAGGCTAGGGCTCCCCTAGGCTAAGGCTAGGGCTACCCTAGCCTTTAGGCCAGGGCACCCCTAGGCTTTAGGCTTTAGGCAAGGGCTCCCCTAGGCTAAGGCTAAGGCTCACCTAGCCTTGAGGCTAGGGCACCCCTAGGCTTTAGCCTAGGGATCCCCTAGGCTAAGACTAGGGCTCCTCTAGCCTTGAGGCTAGGGCACCCCTAGGCTTTAGGCTAGGGCTACCCTAGGCTAAGGCTAGGGCTCCCCTAGCCTTTCGGATAGGGCACCCCTTGGCTTTAGGCTAGGGCTCCCCTAGGCTAAGGCTAGGGCCCCCCTAGCCTTTAGGCTAGGGCACCCCTAGGCATTAGGCTAGGGCTACCCTCGGCTAAGTCTAGGGCACCCCTAGGCTTTAGGCTTTACTAGGGCTCCCCTAGGCTAAGGCTAGGGCTGTCCTAGTCTTTAGGTTAGGGCACCTCTAGTCTTTAGGCTAGGGCTCCCCTAGGCTAATGCTAGGGCTCCCCTAGTCTTTTGGTTAGGGCACCTCTAGTCTTTAGGCTAGGGCTCCCCTAGGCTAATGCTAGGGCTTCCCTAGGCTAAGGCTAGGCCTCCCCTAGCTATTAGGCTAGGGCACCCCTAGGCTTTAGGCTAGGGCTCCCCTAGGCTTAGGCTAGGGCTCCCCTAGCCTTTAGGCTAGGGCACCCCTAGGCTTTAGGCTTTAGGCAAGGGCTCCCCAAGGCTAAGGCTAGCGCTCCCCTAGCCTTTAGGATAGGGCATCCCAAGGCTTTAGGCTAGGGCTCCCCTAGGCTAACGCTAGGGCTCCCCTAGCCTTTAGGCTAGAGCACCCCTAGGCTTTAGGCTTTAGGCTAGGTCTCCCTAGTCTAACGATAGGGCTCCCCTAGCCTTTAGGCTATGGCACCCGTAGGCTTTAGGCTTTAGGCTAGAGCTCCACTAGGCTAAGGCTAGGGCTCCCCTAGCCTTTAGAATAGGGCTCTCCTAGGCTTTAGGCTAGGGCTCCCCTAGGCTAAGGCTAGGACTCCCCTAGCCTTTAGGCTAGGGCACCCCTAGGCTTTAGGCTTTAGGCTAGGGCTCCCCTAGGCTAAGGCTAGTGCTCCCCCAGACATTAGGCTAGGGCACCCCAGGCTTTAGGCTAGGGCTCCCCTAGGCTAAGGCTAGGGCTCGCCTAGGCTTTAGGCTAGGGCACCCCTCGGCTTTAGGCTAGGGCTCCCCTAGGCTAAGGCTAGGGCCTCCCTAGGCTTTAGGCTTTAGGCTAGGGCTCCCCTAGGCTAAGGCTAGGGCTTCCCTAGCCTTTAGGCTAGGGCACCCCTAGGCTTTAGGCTAGGGCTCCCCTAGGCTAAGGCTAGGGCTCCCCTAGACTTTAGGCTAGGGCACCCCTAGGCTTTAGGCTTTAGGCTAGGGCTCCCCTATACTTTAGGCTAGGGGCACCCTAGGCTTTAGGCTAGGCCTCCCCTAGGCTAAGGCTAGGGCTCCTCTAGCCTTTAGGCTACGCCACCACCAGGCTTTAGGCTAGGGCTCCCCTAGGCTAAGGCTAAGGCTCCGGTATCCTTTAGGCTAGGGCACCCTAGACTTTAGGCTTTAGGCTAGGGCACCCCTAGGCTAATGGTAGGGCTCCCCTAGCCTTTAGGCTAGGGTATCCCAAAGCTTTAGGCTAGGGCTCCCCTAGGCTAACGCTAGGGCTCCCCTAGCCTTTAGGCTAGGGCACGCCTAGGCTAAGGCTAGGGCTCCCCTAGGGTAATGCTAGGGCTTCCCTAGGCTAAGGCTAGGCCTCCCCTAGCCTTTAGGCTAGGGCACCCCTAGGCTTTAGGCTAGGGCTCCCCTAGGCTAAGGCTAGGGCTACCCTAGCCTTTAGGCTAGGGCACCCCTAGGCTTTAGGCTTTAGGCAAGGGCTCCCCTAGGCTAAGGCTAAGGCTCACCTAGCCTTGAGGCTAGGGCACCCCTAGGCTTTAGGCTAGGGCTCCCCTAGGCTAAGGCTAGGGCTCCTCTAGCCTTGAGGCTATGGCATCCCTAGGCTTTAGGCTAGGGCTCCCCAAGGCTAAGGCTAGGGCTCCCCTAGCCTTTCGGCTAGGGCACCCCTCGGCTTTAGGCTAGGGCTCCCCTAGGCTAAGGCTAGGGCTCCCCTAGCCTTTCGGCTAGGGCACCCCTCGGCTTTAGGCTAGGGCTCCCCTAGGCTAAGGCTAGGGCTCCCCTAGCCTTTAGGCTAGGGCACCCCTAGGCATTAGGCTAGGGCTCCCCTAGGCTAAGGCTAGGGCTCCCCTAGCCTTTAGGCTAGGGCACCCCTAGGCTTTAGGCTTTACTAGGGCTCCCCTAGGCTAAGGCTAGGGCTGTCCTAGTCTTTAGGTTAGGGCACCTCTAGTCTTTAGGCTAGGGCTCTCCTAGGCTAATGCTAGGGCTTCCCTAGGCTAAGGCTAGGCCTCCACTAGCCTTTAGGCTAGGGAACCCCTAGCCTTTAGGGTAGGGCACCCCTAGACTTTAGGCTTTAGGCAAGGGCTCCCCTAGGCTAAGGCTAGGGCTCCTCTTGCCTTGAGGCTAGGGGCCCCTAGGCTTTAGGCTAGGGCTCCCCTAGGCTAAGGCTAGGGCTCCCCTAGCCTTTAGGCTAGGGCACCCCTAGCCTTTAGGCTAGGGCTCCCCTAGGCTAAGGCTAGGGGTCCCCTAGACTTTAGGCTAAGCCACCCCTAGGCTTTAGGCTAGGGTACCCCTAGGCTTTAGGCTAGGGCTCCCCTAAGCTAAGGCTAGGGCTCCCCTAGCCTTTAAGCTAGGGCCCCCCTAGGCTTTAGCCTAGGGCTCCCCTAGGCTAAGGCTAGGACACCCCTAGCCTTTCGGCTAGGGCACCCCTAGGCTTTAGGCTAGGGCTCCCCTAGGCTAAGGCTAGGGCTCCCCTAGCCTTTCGGCTAGGGCACCCCTCGGCTTTAGGCTAGGGCTCCCCTAGGCTAAGGCTAGGGCTCCCCTAGCCTTTAGGCTAGGGCACCCCTAGGCTTTAGGCTTTACTAGGGCTCCCCTAGGCTAAGGCTAGGGCTCCCCTAGCCTATAGGCTAGGGCACCCCTAGGCTTTAGGCTTTACTAGGGCTCCCCTAGGCTAAGGCTAGGGCTGTCCTAGTCTTTAGGTTAGGGCACCTCTAGTCTTTAGGCTAGGGCTCCCCTAGGCTAATGCTAGGGCTTCCCTAGGCTAAGGCTAGGCCTCCACTAGCCTTTAGGCTAGGGAACCCCTAGCCTTTAGGGTAGGGCACCCCTAGACTTTAGGCTTTAGGCAAGCGCTCCCCTAGGCTAAGGCTAGGGCTCCTCTTGCCTTGAGGCTAGGGGCCCCTAGGCTTTAGGCTAGGGCTCCCCTAGGCTAAGGCTAGGGCTCCCCTAGCCTTTAGGCTAGGGCACCCCTAGCCTTTAGGCTAGGGCTCCCCTAGGCTAAGGCTAGGGGTCCCCTAGACTTTAGGCTAAGCCACCCCTAGGCTTTAGGCTAGGGTACCCCTAGGCTTTAGGCTAGGGCTCCCCTAAGCTAAGGCTAGGGCTCCCCTAGCCTTTAAGCTAGGGCCCCCCTAGGCTTTAGCCTAGGGCTCCCCTAGGCTAAGGCTAGGACACCCCTAGCCTTTCGGCTAGGGCACCCCTAGGCTTTAGGCTAGGGCTCCCCTAGGCTAAGGCTAGGGCTCCCCTAGCCTTTCGGCTAGGGCACCCCTAGGCTTTAGGCTAGGGCTCCCCTAGGCTAAGGCTAGGGCTCCCCTAGCCTTTCGGCTAGGGAACCCCTAGGCTTTAGACTAGGGCTCCCCTAGGCTAAGGCTAAGGCTCCCCTAGGCTTTAGACTAGGGCTCCCCTAGGCTAAGGCTAAGGCTCCCCTAGCCTTTAGGCTAGGTCACCTCTAGGCTTTAGGCTAGGGCTCCCCTAGGCTAAGGCTAGGGCTCCCCTAGCCTTTAGGCTAGGGCACCCCTCGGCTTTAGGCTAGGGCTCCCCTAGGCTAAGGCTAGGGCTCCCCTAGCCTTTAGGCTAGGGCACCCCTAGGCATTAGGCTAGGGCTCCCCTAGGCTAAGGCTAGGGCACCCCTAGGCTTTAGGCTAGGGCTCCCCTAGGCTAAGGCTAGGGCTCCCCTAGCCTTTCGGCTAGGGCACCCCTAGGCTTTAGGCTAGGGCTCCCCTAGGCTAAGGCTAGGGCTCCCCTAGCCTTTCGGCTAGGGAACCCCTAGGCTTTAGACTAGGGCTCCCCTAGGCTAAGGCTAAGGCTCCCCTAGGCTTTAGACTAGGGCTCCCCTAGGCTAAGGCTAAGGCTCCCCTAGCCTTTAGGCTAGGTCACCTCTAGGCTTTAGGCTAGGGCTCCCCTAGGCTAATGCTAGGGCTCCCCTAGTCTTTTGGTTAGGGCACCTCTAGTCTTTAGGCTAGGGCTCTCCTAGGCTAATGCTAGGGCTTCCCTAGGCTAAGGATAGGCCTCCCCTAGCTATTAGGCTAGGGCACCCCTAGGCTTTAGGCTAGGGCTCCCCTAGGCTAAGGCTAGGGCTCCCCTAGCCTTTAGGCTAGGGCACCCCTAGGCTTTAGGCTTTAGGCAAGGGCTCCCCAAGGCTAAGGCTAGCGCTCCCCTAGCCTTTAGGCTAGGGCATCCCAAGGCTTTAGGCTAGGGCTCCCCTAGGCTAACGCTAGGGCTCCCCTAGCCTTTAGGCTAGGTCACCCCTAGGCTTTAGGCTTTAGGCTAGGTCTCCCCTAGTCTAACGATAGGGCTCCCCTAGCCTTTAGGCTATGGCACCCGTAGGCTTTAGGCTTTAGGCTAGAGCTTCACTAGGCTAAGGCTAGTGCTCCCCTAGCCTTTAGAATAGGGCTCTCCTAGGTTTTAGGCTAGGACTCCCCTAGGCTAAGGCTAGGGCTCCCCTAGCCGTTAGGCTAGGGCACCCCAGACTTTAGGCTAGGGCTCCCCTAGGCTATGGCTAGGGCTCCCGTAGCATCAGGCTAGGGCACCCCTCGGCTTTAGGCTAGGGCTCCCCTAGGCTAAAGCTAGGTCTCCCCTAGCCTTTAGGCTAGGGCACCCCTAGGCTTTAGGCTTTAGGCTAGGGCTCCCTTAGGCTAAGGCTAGGTCTCCCCTAGCCTTTAGGCTAGGGCACCCCTAGGCTTTAGGCTAGGGCTCCCCTAGCCTAAGGCTAGGCCTCCCCTAGCCTTTAGGCTAGGGCACCCCTAGGCTTTAGGCTAGGGCTCCCGTAGGCTAAGGCTAGGGCTCCCCTAGCCTTTAGGCAGGGCACCCCTAGGCATTAGGCTAGGGCTACCCTAGGCTAAGGCTAGGGCTCCCCTAGCCTTTAGGCTAGGGCACCCCTAGGCTTTAGGCTTTAGGCTAGGGCTCCCCTAGGCTAAGGCTAGGGCAGTCCTAGTCTTTAGGTTACGGCACCTCTAGTCTTTAGGCTAGGGCTCCCCTAGGCTAATGCTAGGGCTTCCATAGGCTAAGGCTAGGCCTCCCCTAGCCTTTAGGCTAGGGCACCCCTAGGCTTTAGGCTCCCCTAGGCTAAGGCTAGGGCTCCCCTAGCCTTCAGGCTAGGGCACCACTAGGCTTTAGGCTCCCCTAGCCTTCAGGCTAGGGCACCCCTAGGCTTTAGGCTCCCCTAGGCTAAGGCTAGGGCTCCCCTCGCCTTCAGGCTAGGGCACTCCTTGGCCTTAGGCTCCCCTAGCCTTCAGGCTAGGGATCCCCTCGCCTTCAGGCTAGGGATCCCCTCGCCTTCAGGCTAGGGCATCCCTAGGCTTTAGGCTACCCTAGGCTAAGGCTAGGGCTCCCCTAGCCTTCAGGCTAGGGCACCCCTAGGCTTTAGGCTCCCCTAGGCTTCAGGCTAGGGCATCCCTAGGCTTTAGGCTCCGCTAGGCTAAGGCTAGGGCTCCCCTAGCCTTAAGGCAAGGGCACCCCTAGGCTTTAGGTTCCCCTAGGTTAAGGCTAGGGCTCCCCTAGCCTTTAGGCTAGGGCACCCCTAGGCTTTAGGCTCCTCTAGGCTAAGGCTAGGGCTCCCCTAGCCTTCAGGCTAGGGCACCCCTAGGCTTTAGGCTCCCCTAGGCTAAGGCTAGGGCTCCCCTAGCCTACAGGCTAGGGCACCCCTAGGCTTTAGGCTCCCCTAGCCTTCAGGCTAGGGCACCTCTAGGCTTTAGGCTCCCCTGGGCTAAGGCTAGGGCTCCCCTAGCCTTCAGACTAGGGCACCCCTAGGTTTTAGGCTCCCCTAGCCTTCAGGCTAGGGCACCCCTAGGCTTTAGGCTCCCCTAGGCTAAGGCTAGGGCTCCCCTAGCCTTCAGGCTAGGGCACCCCTAGGCTTTAGGCTCCCCTAGCCTTCAGGCTAGGGCTCCCCTAGCCTACATGCTAGGGCACCCCTAGGCTTTAGGCTCCCCTAGGCTAAGGCTAGGGCTCCCCTAGCCTTCAGGCTAGGGCACCTCTAAACTTTAGGCTCCCCTAGCCTTCAGGCTAGTGCTCCCTTAGCCTTCAGGCTAGGGCACCCCTAGGATTTAGGCTCCCCTAGGCTAAGGCTAGGGCTCCCCTAGCCTTCAGGCTAGGGCACCCCTAGGCTTTAGGCTCCCCTAGCCTTCAGTCTAGGGCACCCCTAGGCTTTAGGCTCCCCTAGCCTTCAGGCTAGGGCACCCCTAGGCTTTAGGCTCCCCTAGCCTTCAGGCTAGGGCAACACTAGGCTTTAGGCTCCCCTACCCTTCAGGCTAG